>NW_015505490.1:1460968-1473016 GCF_001515645.1 Sinocyclocheilus grahami
CGGAAACCGAATATCTCAGAAACCAAAAATCTCGTAACACCGGACACACCAAAGACATGCAGCTCTGCTGAACCTCATCTCAACATGAATCAAAACGACACTCAGGTGGTAAGAATTTTTGTTATTGACATTTTTGTTGTAACTTGAGTAGCAGTATGGTTGCAGGTGAGTAGCTTGTATCTATCCTCTCTCATCAGTCATTTTAAGATAGATAGATAGTTAGTCAAGGAATATAATATCTAAATGGCCATACAGTTTGAAGTGCTGTTATGGTATATAATATGTATTTGAAACTTCTAGTAGTATTTGTTTGTCTAGTGTTTACACGTAAAACATTTCCATGTGATGTGAATTATAGGCTGCACAGGAGATTCATGCAAGCAGATGTCTTTTAGTGGAGGACAGAGCAGAAGACAACATTCAGACTGTAGTCATAGGTGATGGTAAGGTAGTTCTTATACTAGCAATTTTATTTCTTGTCATTTACATTAGCTTATGAATAAGTACAGCTGCTGTTTGTTGTACATAGTAAGACCCCATTTTTGCCCTGATTTCTGCCCCTTATTTTAGCTTATGTTTTTCTTAAAGCTCAACTCGTGCATTTAGAATTCTTAAAAAGTCTTAATATTTTGAGTTTACCTTCAAAAACATATTGATGGTGCATGATTCTGCACGCTCTAATGTTTCGGAAAACCATGTTAAAATATGAGTATCAGATATGATACAACAGGCTTTTGAGGAACGCTTATATGTGGATCTTTATTTCAACTCATATTCATATGCATTTTATGTAAGTAGCCTGCTATACTGTTATGAAGATTTCTTTGATTTACATTACGATACATCAGAATTTCATCTTACTTTTTTGGCCATATAAATAAATAACATCTGCACCAAATTGCATACTTTTCCTCAGTTTGGGCTCTGAATAAATGTGAGGTGTTTTTTTTTTAAACATCTTAAGTATGAGCTCCATATTTTCATTATATTATAGTATATGAATCATAAAAGCCTGATGTATCAAATATGATCCATAACATGAAACACATGTGCACAGTATATATATATATAATGTTTTATTTAAAGTTTCATTAAACTGTTCCATTTTAAAAAATAGATTGTTCTGATTATTTCATCTGTCAAGCTTTACAGGGTAATATATCAATACGTCCAGTTTCTGTTAATTAAAAAAATGTGAAAACAAGCAGCTTTGTAATAATTACAGCAGAAATACCAGAAAACCCTATATTGGGAAGACTTTAAATATTGTGTTGGACAACAGGGGGGTCTTTGAGTCAAAAGGGTTGAGAACCACTCATATAGACTTAAGGCTATTTGATATTTAAAACAAAAAAGCCCTTTGATATATCACCAAATTCTTGTTTCAGGAAATATGGTAAGAAAAGGCATTTCATGTGATCTTTGATAGCTTATATGATCAACAAATGTTGTATTTTTGTGTTGTTTTTTCATCAGCTGATGACAGGGGTTGGTCTGAAGATCAGGAAGGCGTGTTGCAGACATCAGCCGAGCAACCTGATAACGAGTCTTTTGAATGTGAGCAGTGCGGAAAGGCCTTTCCAAAGATGTTTTCTCTTCTTCGACATAAACGTGTGCATTCGGTCATAAAGCAGCACTGTTGTGAAAAATGCGGGAAGAAGTTCTCGCAATTAAGAGCGCTAGAAACTCATCTCCGCAAGCATACGCAGAAGTTCGAGAAGAAGACATTTCCCTGCGCTACTTGTGGAAAGAGCTTCAAAGATCTCGCAGCTCATGAACGGGTTCATGAGGAAGTCAGACCGTTTACCTGTGATACATGTGGACAGGGATTCACAGTCAAAGGAAGCTTATATATGCACCAGAGGGTGCACACGGGCGAAAAACCGTACACATGTGACACCTGTGGGAAAAGTTTCTCTCTAATAGGCACCCTAAACTGCCACAAGAAGTTTCATTCAGATGACAGGCCAATAAAATGCAGCCACTGCAATAAGAGCTTCAAGTGCAAGAGTCATTTGAGGCGCCACCTTCCTGTGCATACTGGTGAGAGACGATATACGTGTAAAATCTGTGGTAAAACATTTGCGCATCATGAAGCTATGACACGCCACATCCTCATTCACACCGGCGAAAAGCCGTACATCTGTGAAGTGTGCGGTAAAAGATTTCGCCAGAGAAGCAATTTAAAAGTCCACATGCGGGTGCACGAAGAGACACAATTTAAGTGTGAAATGTGTGGAAAAACATTCCAGCATGATTTTTTGCTACAGAGCCATATTTTATCACACAATCATACTGGAAATTCAGAAGAAGAGCAGTTTCTGAAGTCAAAGTCTGTGTTAAAAACTCAACTACAGCTACATTCAGACAACAGCAAACCTTTTACATGCAAATTGTGCGAGAAGAGCTACAGCAACATATATAATCTTAGCATACACGAGAAGCTTCACTCGGGCGAGACCCCGTTCAAGTGTGAGGTCTGCGGTAAGGCCTACGCTCTCAGAAAGTCCTTTAAAACACATATGTTGTGCCATTCGGGAGATAGACCTTATAAATGCATAGCATGCAGGAAAGCGTTCAAGTGGTCTGGCTCTCTGAAAATGCATATGAAGACTCATACTGATGAAAAAATGCACAAATGTGAGACGTGTGGAAAGAGCTTTCGCTTGTATGGAAATTTAAAGCGACACAAGCGTGCCCATGCTGGGGAGAGGCCGTTCAGCTGTAAGGTCTGTGGGGAAGGGTTTGCAGAACTCGACCATGTCAAAGCAAATATGCAAATCCATACTGGCGTGAAACCCTACACATGCCAGAAGTGTGGGAAGAATTATGTATATCTTAGGCATTACAATGATCACAAATGCAAACCTGTATGAAAAAGATGTTGTGGTAGGAACTTATAACAACTGCAGGACTCTTTTCATATTGTAATATTTCCTAGACAAATGTTTGGGTAACATTGTGAAGACATTTAAATAAAACATTAGGCTGAACAAGCTGTTGTTATTTTTAATGTTGCATAATATGGACCTATATCAAAAAAAAAAAAGTGATTAATACTATCATGCTACGTTCACATAGTAATAACTGTTAATACGTTGGCGTGGTGATGGAAAACCTGAAAATATGAGGAAATTTATATTGTGTTCATTGTGTTTTCCAGGCCTGAGAAAGTTATTGAAAATATGGACATTTTAAAAGTGAATCAAAATGTTTCTAGATGTGCTCTGATATAAATTATTTCATCAGCTAGGTACTGCCAATTGTATAGAGCTTGTTGTGAATCAAGTGTTCAACTTTTCAATGAATATTCAAACTGTTTTACAAAGTGATCTGACTGATTCCTTAGCGAATTTATCTGATATAAAATATATATTTAAAAAATCCTTATCCAGTCAGAAATTCCAGAAAAACTCGTCAAGAATGGTATCTGAAGTCTCTCAAATAAACTTACAGCACTTGTTATTAAACCACTAACCTTAAGCATGCAAATAAATAACAAGAGAAACGTAATTAAGAATTGTATGATTCCTTTTGTAATTAGAGAGCGTTCAACGACTTTTATTTTGGAAATCTGTTTCGGAAGTATATTTGTTCCAGTCACAGGTCTATAATGGGTCTTAGCAAAACCATTGTAAGATCAAATTGATCCAAAACAGTCTAATGCCCTCAACAATGTACCACTGAATTTTAAACTCCTTACGTTGTTTTTGTTAGTCATAACATAAGCCATTTTTATTTCAGCGAATGCCGATCATTGAGAGACTTTTATTTTAAAATTAAACAAAGAGGAAGTACTTACTGCTTAGTTCAACTTTGTAGGGAGTTCAACGTTTTGTTTATTTTCTTCTCAATCTGGCAGTACCAACTGTTAAACACAGGTTGAGTTGATTTTGCTGCATTTCTCTGAACTGTGATCACTATGGCCCGGTTTGAGCTTTTTCAGAGTCAAGCCACTCTGATCGTGTCAGTCCTGACGGACACTGCTAATCACGAGATCCGAAAGGCTTTTACATGCAGCTCCGATGAATCCAGAGTCACTATCAAACCAAACAATACTCAGATTCAGATGGTAAGAAAGCCTGTTATTAAGGAATTTTAACATGGATTTTTGTAATATGTTAGAGAGAACCATCCCTTATTTTTACAGCCTGATTAATTGTTTTATTCTTATAGTGTTATTTTTGTTCTTAATTGTAGCATTTATTTTTTCTTCTTCAATGCAGCTTAATTCCATAATGGAGAGGTTTGCCAAAGAAGCAGTGCAGAAGATTTGCAGTCTCTTCAGATACTGTTCATCCAGTGCACCAGGTCCAGCACAACTATGTTTGAATGGTCGAGACGACCTGAGGAAGACTTCATCTCAGTTGGGACGTGATCTCAGTGGAGCAACATATATCCATAACCAAGAGTTTCAGGGTACTTGATATAGATGTCAATATCAGGCCACACGAGTTGCAAGCCTGAAGACTAACTCTAGCACTCTCCGTCCTTTATCTTAGTATTTGTGGTGAGTTTTGTTTTGTGTTCCTTTCTTACAGTAGATTCTGTATCTCTCTCTGTGAGTCCTCTGAAGGAGCCAGCAACAACATCTCACCAGCACCCTTCAAGCACTGACGTGAGTAATAATACAATGCAGTTTTAAAGAGGAACTTCTTTTAAAGATATAACTTACAGTGTGATAAATGTTGGTTGAGACCCTTATAGCCTGCACAGGAAAGTAATGTAAGCAAGTGTCTTATGATGGAGGACAGAGGAGAGGAAACCATCCAGACAATATTCATCAGTGACGGTAAGAGACTCAACTTTTAGTCTGAAATTTCTCACCCTCTTACACATTTTCCACACTTGCATGTGCTCATTTATATGTCAGTGTTGATATTGCTAATTAAAACTATTTAACTTTTTTTTTAATTGAAATTAAGCTGAAATAAAATATAAATATTAGAAGAAACAAACTTATTTTATTTCAGTTAGTTGCCATTAATTTTAAGTACTAAAATGACTGAAACTGAAATCAATTTTAAAGCTAAATAAAAATATGAAAAAAATAACGAAAGCACATAACAAAATTAATCAAACTTTTAAAAAAGTAAAATTATTAATAATGTATGTATATAAACTAATGTATATAATTCATATTAAAATAACAAGCCTGCACAGGAAAGTAATGTAAGCAAGTGTCTTATGATGGAGGACAGAGGAGAGGAAACCATCCAGACAATATTCATCAGTGACGGTAAGAGACTCAACTTTTAGTCTGAAATTTCTCACCCTCTTACACATTTTCCACACTTGCATGTGCTCATTTATATGTCAGTGTTGATATTGCTAATTAAAACTATTTAACTTTTTTTTTAAATTGAAATTAAGCTGAAATAAAATATAAATATTAGAAGAAACAAACTTATTTTATTTCAGTTAGTTGCCATTAATTTTAAGTACTAAAATGACTGAAACCGAAATCAATTTTAAAGCTAAATAAAAATATGAAAAAAATAACGAAAGCACATAACAAAATTAATCAAACTTTTAAAAAAGTAAAATTATTAATAATGTATGTATATAAACTAATGTATATAATTCATATTAAAATAACGTTGATATGTATTAAAGTTTTTAAATGTTTAAATGCTGAAGTTTTTCAATTTAAACTTTAATAATCTTCAAGAGTTCTTTAAAGGGACATAACACACACAGTTCCGCCAGTCTCATGTTAATCTTGAGTACCTATAGAGTAGTACTGCATTCTTCATATCTCCAAAGAGTCTTTAGTTTGATTATATTTATCATATTTAGCACGCAAAGCTTTTGCATAGCGATCGTCTGCAATTAACGAATGAAGCATTTTTTTACTTCAATTAACTATGACTAATGAATTAACGAATGAAGCATGTTGATGGGCGTGCTCTCGCTCTGGTTGCTGTGTGCACACGCTCTTCCGGGAGAAGTGCCCATACAAGGAATTCCGCCCTTTATGATGTCATACAGAGCCATACTTGATAAAAACTTTCCCAAACTTATTCAAACCCTGATGGAGTGGATTTGGCACAGAAATACTTGGTCATACGTCCAACTCATTTTTTGAAACTTTGGCCATGTTTAGCATGAGAATCCAACACTTTAACGGTGTAAATAAGTCAGAATGCATGAAATAGCATTAGACCGCCATTAAAAAAAATAAAAAATCTCAATTTATTATATAAATATAACATTGCATAATTTGTATTATACTGTATATTGGAAAGAGCTGTATTAATTTCTGAAAGTCAGCCTGAAATTGACCTTATTGACTGACTTGATGCATATTTTTGCTTATGTTGTGTACTATTTTATCAGTGTAAATTATTTTAAATGTACTAATCTGAATATATGAATAGACCATGATTGATGTTGATTGACCCTGCTGTTGTTTTTATTTCACCTGCAGCTGATGACAGGGGTTGGTCTGAAGATCAGGAAGGTGTGTTGCAGACATCAACCAATCAACCTAAAGTTCCACAAGCGAAAGAGTCTTTTGAATGTGAGCAGTGCGGAAAGGCCTTTCCAAAGATGTTTTCTCTCGTGCAGCACAAACGTGTGCATTCAATCGTGAGGCCTCACAGTTGTGAAAAGTGCGGGAAGAAATTCACACTGCTGAGAGCGCTAGAGACTCACCTTCGCAAACACTCGCAGAAGTTCGAGAAGAAGAAATTTCCCTGCGCTACTTGCGGAAAGAGCTTCAGAGATCTTGCAGCGCACGAACTGGTTCACGCTGACGTCAAACCGTTTACCTGTGAAATATGCGGACAGGGATTCACAATCAAAAGAAGCTTATACATGCACCAGAGGGTGCACACGGGCGAAAAACCGTACCGATGCGACACCTGTGGAAAGTGTTTCTCCCTGATTGGCACAATATTGTGATGTGTGCAAAAAAATGCCTTTTTTTTGTAAAATGCCCAACAACATGAGGACATTGACTGCTTCTGCTGTCATAAAATATTCAAAAATTCAGTAAATATTCAATATTCAGTGAAAAATTCTTCATTTTGTCACCTTAAACAAAACCTCAAGTAGGTCACAAAAATATATATAAATATATAATTTATGTATTATATAATATATTTATAGAATTGTGTGTACATTTATTTTAAAATTAAATATATTTGTATATCTGTAAGGTTTTGTCAAACGTTATGTAGCAACAACTGTGCCGCATATAAACTCCAGTCCAGTGAGGGGCAGCAGTGAGCACAAGTGCTTCACTACTCGATTCAAGAGAGCATTATGAGTTCAGTCTCTTGCCAAAAACAGCAACAGAAGAATAATGTCGTTGTTGGAGTCTGAGGTTGTCTCTGTTCTGGAGACACTCGTAAAGGCAACGGTCAATGAAATGTCGAAAGTCGTGGACTCTTCAGGCAAACCTCCACAAATTACAGCAGACAAGTCAGCCACCCTGGACTTTACAGTAAGTGTAGGAAAAGTGCACGAAATGACCGTATTTCTTGCTTGCTGCGTTTGTATTTAAGCCATAGTTCATAACCTGAAGGATTTAATTAACATATAATGAAATGTGTTTATTGAATAATCAAATACAAGTATCTCTGAGGCTCAGAGTCACAGATAAAGTGATCATTTAAACGTAATATTTACCATTTTGTAAAAAATTGTAAAATTCCTTAAAGTTGTGACACCCATTTCATTAAAAATCATTTCATTCCAGTTTCTCAGTTTGTTTACGAATTGACTGCATTACTCTAGCTCAGACATTGGATAACAATCCTGTTATCAAAATGATTGTAAGAAAAAATGATCCTGTCAGGTCCTGTAGCTAATCCGTACTGAATGACATGTTAATTTAGGCTAATTTATTATTGATTTGTTCCTGTATTTCAGACCCAGCTGAACTCTGTGTTAACACGTAACGCAAAGGAAGCTGTGGAGAAAATATGCCAGCTTTTCTCTGCACTTCTGCACCATGAAATGATTCCGAGTGCACAGGATGGCTTGAAAACAAGACCGAAGCAATCTGAGAAACAGCACAAGACTCTACAAGGAGAGACTAATCTTACCGGCAGTTGTCCACAAAGAAGTCAGTCCACTGACCAACATTCTCTAGGTGAGATTCAATGCTTATGCTTCATCCACACCACTGTGCTTCTCAGAGCAAATCTTTTAAGTTTTATGATCTGCTGTGCCATTGCAGTCTCTGCTGAGAAAATTGCCATTGTTGTGAGCTGGGGACAGGAGGAGATCATAGACACTGACCATGTGAAAACAGTAAGTCATTCACGCATAATAGAGTGCAACAGTTTGGTTCTAAAAGTAAAAATCTCTTTTTGATATGTCTAACTGATGGTTTTTCGGTGTAGAACTACAATACCCAAATTCGAAACAGTGATCAGAAAAATAATTCTCATTACATTCTGAAATGAATTTAATATTAATTGTAAATATTTGAATATTTTGCAATTATGTTCAAATAAATAGTTTTATGCTTATAATCTATGACTACGAGGCAGTAGTTTTAAACACCATTTATCATTATTTGATTAAATCATTTACAATGCTACATCAATTACAATTAAAGTTTATAATGTTTAATTAATCTCGGAGATTGTTGGATTGGTTCAAGACTAAGAACTCTTTATAAAAAAAAAAACTAAATTCCACAAAAATATTAAGCAGCACAACTCTTTTGTACATTAATAATAATAAGAAATGCTTCTTGAGCACCAAATCAGCATATTAGAATGATTTCTGATGGAACATGTCAATTAATGACTAGTAATGAGTGCTGAAAATTCAGCTTTGCCATCAAAGGAATAAATCATTTCAAAATATATTCAAACTGAAAAGAGTTATTTTAAATTGTAATAATATTTCACAACATTACAAAATCTACACTACAAAATATTTTACTGACCCCAAACATTTGAACAGTAGTGTATACCGCAATAATACATTTCTTCCGTGTTGACATAAATTGTTCTCTTTTTCTGTTTTTAAAAGCCCACTAAAACACAGAAGACGGCGATCATTAGGGAAGAAAAGTCAGTGGATTCTTCAGAAAACAGCAACCATCCTCAGTTTGTGGTGTTGCAGGACAATGATGCTGCGGACATCAGCTGCCCTGGACTGCAAAATACTGAAAACATCTCTGTGACTCAGGATAATGTGAAAGTATCTAGAAGTGTAAGCATGTCAAAAAGCCGAGGTGTGCAGGTGAGCTGTCGGATGAAAGGTAAACCGCTCAGCTGTAAACAATGTAGAAGGAAATTTGACTCGGTTGTTCTGTTGAGAGCTCATCAGGTCATTCATGTGGCAGCAGAGAAACCCTTTAGCTGCTCGCAGTGTGGTCGACGTTTTGGCAGTAAAGGCAGTTTGGATGTACACTACCAGCTTCATACTGACAAGAGCCCTTATGTTTGCAGTCAATGCGGCAAGACCTTCACCGAACACAAACAGCTGAAGGGTCACCTGAGGATTCATAACGAAGACAAGACTTTTACATGTCAAGTTTGTGGGAAGTCTTTTCATCAAGCTTATTGTCTCAGGAAGCATTTGGTCGTGCATTCGAAAGAGAAGCTGCATAAATGTGACGAATGTGGGAAGAGCTTCCACTTTCGTAACAACCTACTTCGCCACCAGAGAATTCATACAGGTGAGAAGCCGTTCACCTGCCAGACGTGCGGGCGAAGTTTCAACCAGCTCGACTCACTGAAGGCACACAATGTAACTCACACTGGCGAGAAACCACACAAATGCAAAATGTGCAGTCAGGGCTTTGTCCAGAAGTTTCTGCTTCAGCTGCATGAGGGAAAGCACGCGGGACAAAACGGACACCACTGTTTTGTATGTGGGATGGTCTTGGGTTGCTTAAACGCCCTAAAAACGCATCTCCCGATTCACGAGGGACAGTTGCCGGTCAATTGTACAGTGTGCAGCGAGACCCTTGGTTCCATCAACACCTTGAAATCTCACCAGCACAAACACACTGGTGAGAAACCACACAAATGCAAAATGTGCAATCAGGGCTTTGTCCAGAAGTTTCTGCTTCAGCTGCATGAGGGAAAGCACGCGGGACAAAACGGACACCACTGTTTTGTATGTGGGATGGTCTTGGGTTGCTTAAACGCCCTAAAAACGCATCTCCCGATTCACGAGGGACAGTTGCCGGTCAATTGTACAGTGTGCAGCGAGACCCTTGGTTCCATCAGCACCTTGAAATCTCACCAGCACAAACACTCGGTGACTGACAAACACAGCTGTTGTTTGTGCGGAAAGTCCTTTCGGAGTGTTGCTGGTGTGAAAACTCACGAAAGGATTCATACAGGAGAAAAGCCCTATATCTGTTTGGTGTGTGGGAAGACATTTCGGCAGCAGAACAGCCTTAAGGCTCACCAGACCTCACATACAGGCGAAAAACCTTTTAGTTGTGACACATGCGGGAAAGGTTTTTGCACCTTGGGAAATCTCCGTCGACATCAGCGCATACACACCGGAGAAAAGCCGTTCAGATGTGTCGAATGCGGGCGGGAATTTAACCAGTCGAATTCACTCAAAGCTCACATGCATATTCACACAGGAGAGAAGCAATATGTGTGTGACAAGTGTGGGAAAAGTTTTGCTTACCTCAGAAATCTGAGGTACCATAAATGTGTATAAATTTAAAGGGATCCTTCACCTGAAAATGGAAATTCTGTCATCATTTACTCTTGATATGGTGATGTAAACCTCTCTACTGACTTTTATTGTATTGACAAAATGAAATGAAATTACTTTTTTACAATGAAAGAAAGTAAGGCATATAGGTTTGGAACAACATGAGGGTGTGTAAATGATGACAGAATTTACATTTTTGGGTGAACTATCCCTTTAAGTTACACAGTTTAACGGTTCCAAATAGATCAGACAGGGTTATGTGCAACTTAATTTCCATATGCTGATTTTTTCAATTAGATATAAATATTTCAGTGTAAAAGATCCCTTAAAATATCTGTTTAGTGTACAATTGATCTTTAAATTTGTTAAATGATCTCTAAACACTTTGACAAATAAATCAAAGCCAACATGCCAACTAGTGATCTAGTCTTTTAATATTCTTTTGATACTAATATCTCTATTTAAATGGTCTGTCATTCTTTTACTTTTGCTACCTTGTTTGGCTACATTTTTAAAATAGGGAAATTATTTTGGCATTACTGCTCACAAAAGCTAACATGAAAAAGAACAGTGATAAGATTGTGGATTGGGAACTTGTTCTGATCAAATCGGAACATTAAATTATCGACACAGTGTTTCTTCTTGGGGATTTTTTTCAGTTCACTTTGATGACAAACTTAAAGGGATCGTTAAACTCACATTCCTGATGGCCCAGATGTATATGACTGACTTACTTTTGTGGAACACAAACAGTCTTTATTCGAAAAATAATCCATCTCTGTGAGTCCATATAATGTAAGTGTACCCCTCAAAGTTGACACTTCTAAAACCACACAAAACAAACACAGCGGTAATCCGTAGCCCAGTTGACCCCAGTTGTTAAAATAATGTCTTATAAAACAAAACCATTGGTGTGTGTGAGGAAAAATACTATTTTAAACTTTATAAGTCAAAAATACAAAAAAGCATGCACATCCCAAAAACACGAAGGCTCAGGTGCAGGACAAAAATAAGATAAATACAAACAAAACAAAAAATTGTCCGCACACTGATAAGACTGCTCCCAAGGAATTTATTAATGCAACGTTTCGACCCAAACTTTAAAGGGGTCATATGATGCTATTTTAAAGATCATTATTTTGTGTATTTGGTGAAACAGAATATGTTGACATGCTTTAATGTTCAAAAAACACATTATTTTTCAAATACTGTACATTATTGTAGGTCCTCTATGCCCCGCCTCTCTCAAACGGTTTTGAAACAAACTCCGCATTTGAACAGTCAATAGCAAATACTTAAACTGATAACAAAACATACTTACAGTCGCAGATTCAGAAGCGCCAGATTGTCATAGCAAAGTCGGAATTGACTTTTTTTTTTTTTTTTTAGAAATAGCCATTG
>NW_015505490.1:1473052-1492133 GCF_001515645.1 Sinocyclocheilus grahami
ATTATTTCCACATAGTGACGTAGACATGTGGGGGCGTGTTAGAACGAGGCATTTTAGGTAGGCGTGGTTGACTCTTTACTTTTATAAAGAATATCTCTTTGGATTTGAGACTTTAGTCTTTGCAACTTTACAGATCTTCTTTATTTACCAAGAGCTTGTAACACTCCAAAGAGAAAGGAAAACTTGAAATCGCATCATATGACCCCTTTAACTACAGTGGGGAAAAAAGTATTTAGTCAGCCACCAATTGTGCAAGTTCTCCCACTTAAAAAGATGAGAGAGGCCTGTAATTTTCATCATAGGTATACCTCAACTATGAGAGACAAAATGAGAGAAAAAAAATCCAGAAAATCACATTGTAGGATTTTTAAAGAATTTATTTGCAAATTATGGTGGAAAATAAGTATTTGGTCAATAACAAAATTTCATCTCAATACTTTGTTATATACCCTTTGTTGGCAATGACAGAGGTCAAACGTTTTCTGTAAGTCTTCACAAGGTTTTCACACACTGTTGCTGGTATTTTGGCCCATTCCTCCATGCAGATCTACTCTAGAGCAGTAATGTTTTGGGGCTGTCACTGGGCAACACGGATTTTCAACTCCCGCCAAAGATTTTCTATGGGGTTGAGATCGGGAGACGGGCTAGGCCACTCCAGGACCTTGAAATGCTTCTTACGAAGCCACTACTTCGTTGCCCGGGCGGTGTGTTTGGGATCATTGTCATGCTGAAAGACCCAGCCACGTTTCATCTTCAATGCCCTTGCTGATGGAAGGAGGTTTTCACTCAAAATCTCACGATACATGGCCCCATTCATTCTTTCGTTTACACAGATCAGTCGTCCTGGTCCCTTTGCAGAAAAACAGCCCCAAAGCATGATATTTCCACCCCCATGCTTCACAGTAGGTATGGTGTTCTTTGGATGCAACTCAGCATTCTTTCTCCTCCAAACACGACAAGTTGAGTTTTTACCAAAAAGTTCTATTTTGGTTTCATCTGACCATATGACATTCTCCCAATCCTCTTCTGGATCATCCAAATGCTCTCCAGCAAACTTCAGACGGGCCTGGACATGTACTGGCTTAAGCAGGGGGACACATCTGGCACTGCAGGATTTGAGTGTCTTGTATGTCTTCCCTTTTCTAATAATTGCTCCCACAGTTGATTTCTTCACGCCAAGCTGCTTACCTATTGCAGATTTAGTCTTCCCAGCCTGGTGCAGGTCTACAATTATGTTTCTGGTGTCCTTTGACAGCTCTTTGGTCTTGGCCATGGTGGAGTTTGGAGTGTGACTGTTTGAGGTTGTGGACAGATGTCTTTTATACTGATAACAAGTTCAAACAGATGCCATTAATACAGGTAACGAGTGGAGGACAGAGGAGCCTCTTAAATAAGTTGTTACAGGTCTGTGAGAGCCAGAAATCTTGCTTGTTTGTAGGTGACCAAATACTTATTTTACCGAGGAATTTACCAATGAATTCTTTAAAAATCCTACAATGTGATTTTCTGGATTTTCTTTTTCTCATTTTGTCTCTCATAGTTGAGGTATACCTATGATGAAAATTACAGGCCTCTCTCATCTTTTTAAGTGGGAGAACTTGCACAATTGGTGGCTGACTAAATACTTTTTTGCCCCACTGTATAAACCATCACTTCCAGCCAACTGTCGTACTCTCATTCATGAGTTCACGCAAAAGTTAGCACGTTGTGAACCTCTTGCGAGAAGGGACGGTCCTCTGTGCTTCCACATCACTTCTTGTGTGAGCTTCAATATGCGTTTTCGTCATGTTTTAAATTTTGAGCGGAGTATCCCTTTAAGAACTGTGAGCAACATGCATATAATAATCCTACATTTTGATAAAAGGGATCATGATGATTTATTAATAAAATAAAATATAGCCGGTTCTAGTTGATTACATGATTTGTAACAGTATTGTGTTGATTTGACCCCCATTTGTTTTGAATTTACATACTTGAAATATTAGTTAAGGCAATACTGTGTTACTAATACTGAGTTGGGCCCATAAACAGTCAAAACATTATTATATAGGATATTCCACTCTATTTTAAAAACTGTTACAACTTTGTAACTTTAAAGACAACACTAACTAGTAAAATATCATTTAGATGTAGATGTTTCAAGGCATTTCCTCATCTTTTACCCTTCCTGAATAGACTATTAAACTTCTAGTAAAGCCAGCCTCTACATAAGTAGCATGATTACTTTTAAAACCTACAAATTACAGCGATTAAATCATGGAAAAGGGTGGGCTAAAATTCTACATGCATGAGGTCCAAAACATTTGTCAAATGTTACTTACTACAACTTAATCCAGGAATTTTTATTAATAAATTTGAATTACTATCCATTTTGTCAGTTTCTACTCATCCTTAGAACGTTTTATTGACAAGCTAGGCCTGTAAAATGAAAAAGCATATACAGAAAATTTGATCAACCTAGTTTTTCAGAACAACAACCACAGTTTGCGTCCGGTCGTACATCCTTATTTAGAGACCTATATAAAAGTCTTAGAAACACCCAGATGAGTGAATGCAAGTGAATCTGATTCTCTGGGTTCTGAAATTCCCTCTAGCAGCATCAGCATGTGGCCTCCTTAAAATGCATAATCCTGCCACACACTGAGAAGTAAAGAGGCTGTAAGTATTTGGCATAGCAGTTTATTTTATGGAATATTCATGTATAACATTCAATCTCAGATAAATCATATTTCAGCGTATTTATGGGATATCTTCATGTATATTGCTCCTGTGATCCCAACACTTGCATTTCAGATGTCAAAAGCATAAATCACACAAGAAGTGGTGTTTTCTTGTCTCAACACTGTAACAATACAGATCTAAGAGCTTAGCACATAGATAGGTCTGTAAAAAAAAGAAAACCCAGAAAGAAAGCAATGAGAACTGTTCATTTTTCTGTGTTAAAAGAGAAACATGCAGAACTTGCGCAATGCTGTGATAACGAAGACGGGAAAAGAGCTGGATAGGAAAAATGTTGGCCAGATGAGCACATGGGTGTAGTTTTTACTGAGTGAGTATTATTGTTAAACCACTGACTTAGATACAGAATGAACATGCAAGAGCAATTCCATGGATTCCCATTAAGATGGATAAGCGTTAGATTTCCTAAAGGCATCAGAGTCCCTTTTTCCATTGAGCGCAGTTGATTAAATTTAATATCAAGTTTGCGTATCATCACTAAGCCTTCAAACTGTGCTGGATGAATGTGCTGGAGATGGTTTCTGTCCAAATGGAGCTCTTCCAATCTGGATAGAGCAGAAAACACTTTGGGCAAGCGTGTGAGCTGGTTGTTTTCCAGGTGAAGGCTTTTGAGATTTCTCAAAGATGTAAAGATATCATCTGGAAGTTTATCGAGAGTGTTGAATCTCGGATCCAGCTCTTTCAATACTGAGAGATCTTTGAAGGTATCAGAAGAGATGGAACACAATTTATTGTTGAACAAGTCCAGAAACTTAAGGTTTGTAAGACCTGTGAATAATCCAATAGGGATGGTAACTCCCGTAATCCATAACTCCCGTAAATGACTAAGACTAGTCAGTAGCTCTGCAAAGGGTCTTGCCAGGTGGTTGTTATTGAGTTTCAGAGTCTGTAGTCTGACTTAAGTGTTTAAAGGACAATTTTGGAAAGTAGTGAATATGATTATTCTCCAGGTTAAGATCCCTCAGATGACGTGTCCTTTAGAAGAGGTGCTTGGGAATCTTCACAAGGTCATTGTTGCTAAGATCGAGATGCTTAAGCTTATTCCGCTTCATAAATGTGTATGAATGGAGCTCCGAAATGTGATTGTTGTCCAGTTGTAGATCATGCTAAGCTGAAAGTGGGGGAAAGATTACAAAAATATTACTGCTGTCCAGCTGAAGCTCTGTTACCCTGCTTAAGCTGTTGAACATGCCGTTCGAAAGCGACATCAGTTTGTTGTGATACAAATTAAGGTTCTCAAGCTTTACCAAGTCTTGAAACAGATGTGACATTAGTGTCCCCAACTGATTGAAACTCAGATCCAGTGCGCCCAACTGAGAAAGACCTCTGAGGGAACCGTTGGACATGGAAATAAGAGCATTATGACTCAAATCCAAATGCTTCAGTGCAGGAATCTCAGAAAAAAATGTTGTCAGAAATTGAAGTTTTGTTATTTCTTTGAAGATAGAGGCTAGTGAGGTTTAGAGTGTCCTGAAGGACACTGGTAGGTACGGCAACTAGTCCATTTCAACTAAGATCGAGGTGATATAGCCCTATGGCTCCCTTAAAACTCCCATTGCCTCAACTTTAGGTTGTTCGTTGACAGATAAAGTTTTGCTAGATGTGTGCAGTTTTCAAACACACCCACCTCGACCATCTCAATCATGTTACTTCTCAATTGGAAGTCCGTAAGAGCAGGAGCTCCATCCAGGACCCCGTAGGATAAACTAAATATCTTGTTCATATTCAGAATAAGGACTTGAAGTTTGGTCAAACCATAAAGGAACTTCCGAGGAAGAGTTTTAATGTAGTTGTCACTGAGATCAAACATGTGGAGGTTCAGCAGCCCCTGAAATTGTCTTGGTGTTAATGTACTCAGTCCATTTCCACTCAGAAATAGCTTTGTAAGATTGCTCATGTTCTGCCAGTTGGTATTGAGTGACAAATTGAAGACATTCTTGGTGAGATCGAGAACCAACAATTCTTCCAAACCTTCATCTGGGAGAGCTTGAATCATATTATGTGTAGCTAATTGCTTGGTACTCTTAGGCAGAAGAGGGATCTCCAGAAATCTCTGGTCCGAACACATTATAATGTCAATATCTTCACATTTGCAGGGTATCGGACAGGTGTCAACCACTGTGATGAGAGCCAAAACCATTGACAAAAGCCAAAACATTTTTATTGATGTAATCTGCAGGAACCCAGAAAACTAGAAGCTAGATTGTGACACAATGTGAAACCGGGCATACATGTATATTCAGAATGTTCTCACTTTCATTTTAAATAACTGACGATGAGTTATGAGACAGAATGAAAGCATACTTTTTTTAAGCAGAAGATCCATTCTCAGCCACCAGTTTGTAAATTTTTCATTAGAAATTAGAAATTATTAATCATGTAGCATATAAAAATCTAATGTGCTTATATGTTTATATACACACAATTTATGAAACAGCTACATTGATATCTCTTTTAAATTTCTCTTAATGCATGTAGACAGACTTACCTGCACAAAGATCCGGCCTGCAAACAGAGTGCTTGTAAAAGCAAAATATCCCGTATCACAATAGAATATAAAAAAAATGACCTGTCAGCAGAACAACTGCTGTCACATGTGATGTCATATGCGATGTGTTCTTGGGGAAAAAAAAAAAAATCTTAACCACAACATAAATCTCACCACAGTTTAGGTAAACTCAGCAAACACGTTCGACAACTAAACAGTACAAACAGGTGAATGAACTGTTTGACAGTTACTGCTAAAGTTTTTAATGAAATACATACATGCATATATATATATATATAGCCTACATATACAGTAAAAACTGGTGCTTCTCAGCTCACTAACAAGCTTTGCCTCAATAAATAAAGCATTGGGTTAGGGGGTGGTGGAGTCGTGTTTTCAAGCAAATGTAATCCTTTTTTAGTCAGTTTCTGTTTTTTTCATACTTGCCTTAAATTATGTGAAAGCTCTTTATTCACAGTCTGACAAAATAGGGAAATAAATTAATCCACTATACTGCCCTTTATTAACCAATAGATGGCGCAGTTGAGATGAATGATGGCTTTTCTTTGCTCATTCAAAAGCAAATTACTGATATTTTGTCAGACCTGGACAGTCTCCAGATATTGTGGGAGATGTTTTAGCTAATGTCCAGTATAGTCCAACAAGTCAGTCCAAATTAGCCATGACACAGTTAATGCTTATCAGTTATCCAGAAAATAGTAAGTTCTGGACTGTATCAGCAATATTATTAGTATACGGTATGTTAGGAGGTCCATCTGTTACCGAATTATGTTAAGCATCAGTTTGTGCAACACAACAGTTGTCATAAATATATAATCTATTACAATTAAATTACTTGGTCAAGACATTGTGGAAGAGCCACTCTTTTGTGACCTTTACATTATTAAATGGTATGACCTGAAGCAACTATTGCTTTAATCAGTCACAGGCCAAATATATAAGTTTATCTTTGTTTCACTTTTTGTCTGTGTTTTCCTGTTTATCATATTAATATCAAACACATCCTTAGAATGGACTTTTATTTATTTATACTCATAATGCAAATATGATGGTCCTTTGTAAAGGACCCACTTCAGGAAGCTACAATCTCGGTTAAAAACCAGTGCTGGTTAAATATTGGACAGAACACTTGCTAGGTTGTTTTGACCCAGCTGGTTGGGTTAAATGTTTCACCCAACATGCTGGGTTGTTTTACTTAACTCAACTATTGTTTAAAAATTACTATATTGCTGGCTTAAAATGACTTGGAAATTAAAAATCACACAGAATTACTAAAGGCAACAGTAATAATCAAAAGCTGAACATTTATTAGTAAGCAAGAACACCCATGGACAAAAATATAAGACAAACTTAATTTATTTGGATGAATACAGCATAGTTTACAAAATTACATACATTTAAACTCGTTTATCAAGCATATAGAAATAAAAATTTAATTCAAGTGTATTCAACCATTCTCTGTTATCCCTTTTCATTGAAATAGTGCCAATTCTCGTGCCGGTGTGTTGCTGAAATCTGAGCTGGTGATGGACCAAGATGCCGTAACTGACTCCATAACCTGCCCATAAACAAACAGTACTGAGATTAGAGAACGCTCCGGTTACTAACGTAACCTCGGTTCCCTGAGATAAGGGAACGAGTGTTGCGTCACTTGAGCTTATGAGGAAATTCCTGTTTACTCTGATACTGAAGCCTGATTTGTTCACGTTCGTGTAGCTAGCTGCACGAACTAATAGCGGTTACATTAGTAAGGGTTTCCTTTCGAATGGTCTCTCCCATTGTGTCGCTTGACGCTTATGGGGAACGCATCCAACAACGCCGTGCTATAAGCAAGTGTAGAACGATGCCGCTCTGCGAGCCCAGCCCTGGAGCACTCTTACTGAGGACTCCTGTAAGCATGAGCCAATAATGAAACCCAAGTTAGGCTGAGGACTACATAACATAACCTTCTCCACTTATAAGTGGATTAGGTAGAATTAAGCAGACAAAATACGTGTCTGCAGGGCAGGGACGTCCAAGTCATAATACCTGGTGAAGGCTATAGGCTATAGCATCCACTATCCAGCGAGATGCTTCATAACCGTCAGCCCTTTAGAGCAGCCTCCAAAGCACACAAAGAGCTGCTCTGAGTGCCTAAGCAGGCCAAACCGCTGAACATACACTCTAAAAGCCCGAACTGGGCAGAGTGGATTGGGACCCTGCTCACCATCTGCATCTAAAAGGAGTGGAGAGCACTTTCGGCATATAGCCGTGTCTTGGTTTGAGGATGACTCTGCAGTCATTAGGCCCAAACTCAAGACAGGAATCACTGACTGACAGTGCTTGCAGGTCACCCACTCGCTTGACCGACACTAGAGCCAAAAGGAGGGCAGTCTTAAGTGACAGGGGCCTCAAGTCGGCCGACTGGAGTGGCTCAAAGGGAGGGCCTCATAGGGCCCCGAGGACTATAGATAAGTCCCAAGTCGGCACAGTATGAGGACGAGGCAGATTTAATCTTGGAGCTCCCAGAAACTTAACGTCTAAGTTGTTTCTGCCGACTCATTGGCCAGCCACGAGAGAATGATTCACTGCGATGGCTGCCACATACATTTTAAGCGTGGAAAGGGTGCGCCCCTTATCCAATAGCTCTTGTAGAAAGGTTAGCACGTGGGACACGTCACAGGAGTATGGGTCCTTGCTCAGTGCTGGACACCAGTCAGAGAAGACTGACCATTTAAGGGCACTGAGACGTCTTGAGCTCTAGCCTCCAAAATGGTGTTAGTTACACTCGCAGGGAGCTGCAAAGACTCCCGTCAATGGGCCAAACATGACGTTTCCACAGCTCTGGCCGGTGATGCCAAATCATGCCCTTCGTTTGCTAGAAAAGGTCCTCCCTCAGTGGTATCGACCAGAGGGCTGCTGATAGCAGCTGAATCAACTCCGGGAACCACATCTGATTCCTCCAGAGTGGGACCACCAGGAGGACTGAGCATCTGACTTCACTGACCCTTCTGATGACCTAGAAAGAGGCGTAGAGCCAACCTGTGAAGGGAGCGTGACCTAAGACGGCCTTGGTGATTTATAAAGGCTATCCCCGTCATGTTGTCAGAGCGGACCAGGACGTGGTGGCAGGAAGGTTTTTAGGGGCAGAAAAACTGGAGGTCAGTCCCAATGGGATGCCTGATTTAAAACTGGCAAGAGGTTTTCCAAGGGGCCATGGGTCTGATGCAATGGTGGGTTACCCTGAGATGAAAACGTCCAAGGCACCAAGTGTGGGACGGAACATTCAATTCAAAGCAGCTTTACAAAAAATGCATGTGTCTACATTACAAAGCAGAAGTGAATGTGTCCAAGTAATGTTCATTTCACAAATAAACTGTTAAAGATAATAGAATCATACAGTTAGCTAACATGAATTCATTTTAGGCAGAAGCTCATTAAAGTGATTATTACAAGTGTGATCATAATGATTACAATATAGAGAAATTTTGGCAGTTGTGCATGTCGATTCAAGCTGGCGTCATCTGGGGTCCTTGCAGGGTCCGCATCATCTCTTCAAAGGTGTTGGTCATCTGAAGTCTTTCTATGAGGCTGGATCCACGCTGGAGCTGGTGTAATCTCTAGTTACTTCGAGATGGGCATCCCAGTGTAGGAACAGAAAGGCAGTGGAAAAGAATTAGCGTAGCTGCTGTTCATAACGTTTCACGCAAAGAAAATATGTTTGTGACTTATCTGATCTAACTGGGAACAAGGGTATGTGATTCATTATGTAAATGCTTGGCTGAAGAGATGTGTCTTTAATCTAGATTTAGACAGAGAGAGTGTGTTTGAGCCTCGGACATTATCAGGAAGACTATTCCAGAGTTTAGGAGCTAGATGGGAAAATGCTCTCCCTCCTTAAGTGGACTTATATATCCTAGGTACTACTAAAAGTCCAGAGTTTCGTGACAAAGAGCGTGATGAATTGTAGGGCATAAAAAGATCAGTTAAATATACAGGAGCTAAACCATTTAGTGCCTTATAGGTCAGTAGCAATATTTTGAAATCAATACGGAACTTAATAGGTAACCAGTGTAGAGATTATAAAATTGGGGTAATATGATCATATTTTTTGACTTGGTAAGAAATCTAGCAGCTGCATTTTGGACTAACTGCAGCTTGTTTATTGAAGGTGCAGGACAATCAACTAGTAGTGTATAACAGTAATCTAGTCATGGATGCATGAACTAGCTTTTCTGCGTCAGAAACAGATAACATGTTCTGTAGCTTAGCAATGTTTCTGAGGTGGAAGAAGGCTGTTTTTGTAACATGAAATATGATTTTTGAAAGATAAGTTGCTGTTTAATATAACACCCAGGTCTTTAACTGCAGATGTTGACATAACAGTACATCCTTCTAGTTGCAAATTGTATTCTAAGAGATTATGTGTGCAGGTTTTTGGTCCAATAAGTAATACCTCAGTCTTGTCTGAATTTAATAGAAAACGGATCCTTGCAGCACCCCATAATTTACTGATGTTAACTTGGATTTTTCATCATTTAAGTAGACAAAATGGTAACTGTCTGCTAAGTACGATCTAAACCACTGTAATGCCTGTCTTTGAATACCAGTGTAATTTTGTAGTCTGCCTAAGAGTATGTCATGGTCTATAGAGTCAAACGCAGCACTAAGATCAAGTAAAACTAGTATTGAGACACATTCTTGGTCAGAAGCTAGAAGTAAGTCATTTGTAATTTTAACGAGCGCAGTTTCTGTGCTATGATTAGGCCTGAATCCTGACTGAAATTTTTCATAGATGTAATGTCTTTACAGGAGGGAGTACAATTGAGTGGACAACTTTTTCTAATATTTTAAACATAAACGGAAGATTTTAAATGGGTCTGAAATTTGCCAATTCATTTGGATCTAGTTGTGGTTTCTTAATGAGAGGCTTAATAACTGCCATCTTAAATGGTTTTGGCACATGACCTAGAGATAGAGATTAATTAATAATATTGAGAAGAGGCTCTTCTGCTACAGGTAACAACTCTTTCAATAATTTAGTGGGAATGGGATCTAGTAAACATGTTGTTGGTTTAGAAGTAATGATTCATTTTAGTTGTTCTTGTCCTATAGTTGTAAAGCACTGTAATTGTTCTTTAGGGGCAGTAACAGAGGCTGGATCATAAAATGTAGTCAAAGGTTGTACATTTACAATTGTATTTCTAATAGTTTCTCAGTGAAGAAATTCATAAAGTTATTACTACTAAACTGTGAAGGAATATTCAGTTCAGGTGATGTCTGTTAATTTGTTAGTCTTGTGACTGTATTAGATACCTTGGATTGTTTTGGTTATTTTCAATTAGTTTGCGGAAATGCTCAGCCCTAGGTACTTTTAGAGCCTTTTTGTAGCGGGATATGCTTTCTTTCCATGTGATTTTAAAGACCTCTAAATGAGTTTGTTTCCATTTGCGCTCTAGGTTACGAGTATCTCTCTTGAGAGCCTGAGTATTACGGTTGTACCATGGCGCAGTACATTTCTCTCTAACAATTTTTAATCTGATGCGTGTGACAGTGTCTAATGTTAGAGAAGATTGTGCCCATACTGATAGTCATTTCATCTTATTCATTTGTGTCTATGGGAACACTGAGCAGCTGATCCAGATCAGGCAGCTTATTTGTGATTATCTTTAGTGGTTGGGATAATTGTTCTACCTAATTGGTAACGCAGAGCGATATGACAAAAATCAGTGGTATTAAGTACACGCGTTACAAGGTAGTGATCAGTAACATCATCACTTTACTCCATAATGTCTTTATCAGTAAGACTGGTTCCATGCGATATAATTAAGTCTAGTGTATGTTTGCGACGATGAGTGGGTCTAGTGATGTTTTGCATGACCCCAAATGAGTTTAGTAAATCTGTAAATGCAACCCCTAACGCATAATTTTTATTATCAACGTGAATGTTAAAATCTCCGACAATCAATGCTTTATCAACATTGACCAGAAGGTCTGAGAGAAAATCTGTAAATTCTTTTAGAAAATCAACATAGGGCTCTGGAGGTCTATACACGGTAGCCAAAACGAATGATAGCAGGGATTTTTTTCTTCTGTCTGTAAGCATAATATTTAGCAAAGTAAACCTGTGTCCTGTTTTCTGAGTAACATTAATAATATCTCTGTATATTGTTGCGACACTGCCGCCACGACCAATCAGATGGGGCTCATGCTTATAACAGTAGCCTGGAGGAGTAGACTCATTTAGACCAAAATAATAATTTGGTTTAAGCCGGGTTTCAGTAAGGCAGAGTATATCAAAACTATTATCTGTGATAATTTTGTTTACAATAATCGCCTTAGGTGTGAGTGATCTAATGTTTAGGAGCCCAACCTTTAGAAATAATTTTTGTTCACTTAATTTGTGATTTTCTGATTTAATCACTTAATCTCATAAGTGAGCAGTTCAGATGTCTGAGATCGAGAATGGGTCTGAGCCCGCCATCTTTCTTGGGAATGAGGGAGTAACACGGCTGTAAAAACCTGACTCGCTGTTCGCTAGAGGAACCGTTTCCATGGCTCCTTTTTTGCAAGCAGTGTTTGTACTTCGGACTGGAGAACAAGAGCATTGTTGTTCCATACCGAAGTTTGAATAACACCTCTGAAGCGAGGTGGCCTGTGAGCGAACTGGAGCGAGTAGCCTCGTTCTATGGTTTTTAGAACCCAACTTGACACTTGCATGGAGCTTCCATCACTCTGTGTTAAGTGGAAGGGATGGAGAGCGACCGTGAGCTTTCTTTGAGGGAGTTCCAGCCTTGGCGAGAACTGACCCTCTCCTCTTCCCCTCTGCGTTTGGATCAGGATAGCTTCTGAGGCTCAGGGTCCAACGTCACTCTGGAGCGGGGACCTTGGCGCTTCGAAAATGGGTAGCGTCTGAAGCCCAGGCCCAGGTTTAGGCTGGAGTGGCACTGGCTTGGCAGGCTGCTGAGCGGATGGAGCCTTTTGGTGACTTGAACCAGCCACCGCACTAGTGTGCTTCGGCAGGAAGTGAAGCATTGCCTGCGATGACTTCTGTGCCGCTGTAAATCGCTCTGTAAACCCATCCACGGCAGGGCCAAACAGTCCCTTAGGAGAGACTGGTGAGTCTAGGAAGGCGACCTAGTCAGCGTCCCTGATCTCTGTTAAATTCAGCCAAAGGTGGTGCTCCAGAACCACCAAACTGGCCATGGCCTTGCCGATAGCCTGCGGAGTGGCCTTAGTAGCGTGCAGAGCCAGGTCAGTCGCTAAGGGATCAGAACCCTGGCCGGACTCGTCCATGGTGCGGAGAATTTTGGCCTGGAACACTTGAAGCACCTCTGCTTTAAGCCTCTGTTATATTTTCCACGTGCGCGAGAGTCTGCTAGGGTCCGCGTGATGTAAAATTCGTCATCGGAGGGTGTACGCAGAGGCACAGAGCGGACATCCGCATGCCTCCCATTTTTTGTGACCACACAGACAAGTACGCCCAGACAGTAGGCTACAAAAGCACCAACTGCGCTGCACATGCGCTGGAAACACACACACCACTTTCTTGCTCTCCGCCTTTTCTTCTTTTGAATTAGCTAAGTACAGCAGACAAAGCAGCTCTTCCTCCTGCATGGACGTCGCCATGTTACTGTTTTTACTGTTCAAGCCGATCTACTGCGCATGTGTGGAATATGTCCACCGAGCAGACCCACCAGCATACACTTTTAGTAGTATAAATACAAGTAGTCCGCGTCCGTGCTGTCTGCAGCTGTCCGTGTACGTGTCCAAACTGGAGTATAACAGAGGCTTAACACAGGATTTAGGCAGCGCTGAGAACTGCTCTCTCCTGAAGAGGATGAAAAACCCCGCGCTCTGACTGTAACTCAACAGCTGGGTTGTTTCGTTGGAGGGAGGGGAAGTACATGACTGTAGCAATATTATAGAAATAATATCTCAAATAAAATAACTTTGTTTGAATATATTTCAAAACATTATTTATTCCTAAAATGGCAAAGCTGAATTTTCAGCAGCAATTACTCCAGTCCTCAGTGTCACGTGATCCTTCAGAAATAATTATAATTTGCTGATTTGGTGCTCAAAAAACATTTATTATTGTCAATGTTGAAAATGGTTGAAAAAGTTGCTTTTTGTGTAATATCTTTTTTAAAGATTGTTTGATGAACAGAATACTCAATAAAACAGCATTTATTTGAAATATAAATCTTTTGTAACATTATAAATGTCTTTACTGTCACTTTTTAATCAATGTAATATGTCCTTGCTAAATAAAAGCATTAAGTTCTTTCAAAACAAATCTTACTGGCCCAAGCATTTGAATGCTAGTAGATTCTATTCTATTCTATTCTATGTGGTTAATGACATTTCTCTGTAGTAATGTTCGTATAAGTCTTTTTAATTTAGCAAAGCAGATGATCCGTCATCATTCAATGACAAAAAGTTATATACTTTCAAAACAAATCTTACTGGCCCAAGCATTTGAATGCTAGTAGATTCTATTCTATTCTATTCTATTCTATTCTATGTGGTTAATGACATTTCTCTGTAGTAATGTTCGTATAAGTCTTTTTAATTTAGCAAAGCAGATGATCCGTCATCATTCAATGACAAAAAGTTATATCATGCAGATGCATTTCGAATCACGTTCCCAGGACCAGGTTGTACTAGCCTACAGTGACCAGCTGGAGGAGTGGTAGACATTTATTTTGGCATCTCTGTTTGTCTGGCGATGGGTCTTGCTACATGAATGAATGAAGTGTCAGTGTTTAGGACCAGGGGGAAGGGTTTGTGTGTGAGCGTCCGCCGCAGCCCTGCCCAGCCTATTTTTTTCTCCTGACGTCCTTCCTTGATGCCAGTGTCACACGCCGCTGGGGATGAACGTTTTACAGCCACTGGACAGTTTTTATGTTTGGGAGCATTGACATACCCTGCCTCTTCGAAAAGGATATTGTTCACTGGTCTTTGTTGGGACGGGAGTGTGCTCGAGATACGCTTAATAGTTTGGATTTCGTATTGTACCCGCTGTTTATTTATTAATATATTGTTTTCCTGCAACTGTACACAGATGACTCTTTGAAGGGGACACTGCGTCCGTGGGAGTGGTTTATTTTCGCTGGACAGCCCAGGCTCATTGAAAGAATGAGTCTGTTTTCCCCGGTTTGATGCTGCGGTAGTTCATTTTTTTCTTCTGTTCTGCTTTTGTTTTCTTTCTGTCTGTCTCGTGATCGTTGACGGCTGATCCTTGAGGATTGAACATACATTTCTGCGAACCAGACTCTGTATATGGACATGTTATGAGAACAGTTGAGTGAGACGTTTTCGTCTAGCTAAGGACAAAATGATCTATTGTTCCGGCTAGCCAAACTACCACAGACATGAGCATCATATAGCCTTTTTATATATATATATATCTTTGTTCTCATCCCACATCCAGTAAACTTGACCGAAAATGAGGATTGTTTAAGGAAAACGCTATACTGGTGGTCGGAGAGGGCAGCGATACCCTCGCGATACTGGCTCGGCTGCTGACTGTTTCTCCTGCCTGTGCTGATCAATTAGCAACTGTACACGGACCGCTGAAATAAACGCAGGGTTGCTGTAGGCTGAAGCTCCAGGGACGATGTCCTCACGCCCAGCGCTGCAGCCGGGGAACGAAAGGAATGTAGACCACGTAAGTGGAACGCTTTTACGTCATTTAATTCCACTTGACGAGCAGTTGATTTGAACTTTTGTCGTCAAAAGCAGTGATGGGAAGTGAGGCTTGCGAGTCGGTTCTTTCGAAATCTTCGTTTTGAAGAAATGGTTCAAAATAGCAGATTCAGCGACTCCTTTCCGTCATCACGTACTTATTAAGACATCATAGGATGACATTACATTTTCTGTGTTTATAGTTTTTATGCTGTTTGCTGTTTGTTACGGGTTTTTAAATTATTATTATTGATATTAAGGGTGGTTATTGTAATTTCACGTGTCCTAGTACAGTTTGTTGCAGCCACTATTCTGCTTATTAAAAAAGTCTTTGAAAAACTATATAGGCCTAAAATTTGTATTGACGTAAAACAATATCGTAAAACAAATCGTTTGGCTGAAAAAAAAACGGATTCTGAACTTGTGTGTTGATAAAACTGCAGTCAGACATACTCAGAGGATGTAATATTTTCATTTGTGACATGTCTTTGATTAGATATTAAAGTATCTATTGGCCAATTAATTGATTCAATCCATACAAACAACAAGCCCTACACTACACTGCCCAAAAAACTCGCTTTAAATATATAAAATATGAAAACTCTTTAAATATAAAAAACTTACTTACAGTCTTTGAGTCAGAAGAGCCAGCATTGTAGTCTACTCTACCAGGATCAGGAAACGGTCCTCCATAAATGTGCTGCCCACACCTGAATATTTGGGTTGAAGTGTTCTGGAACAGTGTTGTAAATACAACTTAACCACTGATTTCTTGTCGTGTCCATTTTTGGAAGGCCAAACAAAGTAGTTTCGCTTTCACAACGAATCACACAGCGCCTTCACGACATGGCAGCAGCAACAATACTACAGCGAGAATAAAAGTTATGCCTTCTTTCTTTGCGTGAACATTTGGGCGGCGTTATGCAAATCTTCCCACATAGTGATGTAGATATGTGGGGGCGTGTTAGAACGAGCCGTTTTAGGTAGGTGTGGCTGACTCTTAACTTTTATAAAGAATATCTCTTTGGATTAGAGACTTTAGTCTTTGCAACTTTACAGATCTTCTTTATGCACCAAGAGCTTGTAACACTCCAAAGAGAAAGGAAAAATTTAAATTGCATCATATGACTCCTTTACGTCAGGCAAGATATGAAGCTGGACATTTTTATGGCAAGATTGTGCAAGATAATTTTTAGTAGACTGTTGCAAATATGGGTTTCACACATAATGTAATTAACAGTTAAAGGGTTAGTTCACCCAAAAATGAAAATTAGCCCATAAATTACATCCTAGGTTTATATGACTTTCTTCTTTCAGACGAATCCAGTCAGAGTTATATAAAAAATTGTCTTTGATCTTTCAAGCTGATTAATGGCAGTCATCAGGTGTTGCAGTTCATCAGTCCAAAAGAAGTGAAATTAAAGCACCCATCCATTAAAAAAGTGTCTCATACGGCTCCGGGGGGTGAACAAAGGCCTCCTGTTGTGAATCGATGCGTTTTTGTAAGAAAAATATCCATATTCAAAATGTAATAATCACTTTAATGTAGCTTGCGCCAACAGTTGTACACGGAAGCAGCTCCGGGCGGATGACGTATGAGGTCGGTGTTGCGCATGCTCCGGTGAGTCTCGTGAAAACCAACGTTTGTTAACAGGAGCAAAGAAAGCAAAGTTTCCTTACTTTAGCAAAGGAAACCCAGTCTCCTCTTGGCTTATATCGAATTCCTCTGACATTCTTCTTTACAAATCCTCGTTTTGTACTTCTAATTAGTGACCGTTGTTTTGTTTTGATCTCTACCCTGCGCTTCCGCATTCGTCACTTCTGAGCGGCGCATGCGCAAAGCTGACCTTATACGTCATCCGCCCGGAGCTGCTTCCGTTTACAACAGTGAGCGCAAGCTAGATTCAATTGATTATTACGTTTTAAATATGGTTCGTTTTCTTACAAAAACGCATCGATTCGCTACAGGAGGACTTTGTTCACCCCCCGGAGCCGTGTGAGACACTTTTTATTATGGATGGGCACTTTTTATTTCACTTCTTTTGGACTGAAGCACTGCAACACCCGATGACTGCCATTAAACAGCTTGAAAGATCAAAGACAATTTTTAATATAACTCCGATTGGATTTATCTGAAAGAAGAAAGTCATATACACCAAGGATGCCTTGAGGGTGAGTAATTTATGGGATAATTTAAATTTTTGGGTGAACTAACCCTTTAAGAAGTGCCGTCTCTGTTTCCACTTCAAACTGTCACATAGCATGTGAATCCGTGTATCATTCGATCATTCGTTTTTTTATTTAATATTGAAAGTAGAAAAATGAGAAAACGGCTCCTTTTTCGTGTTTTTGTTTTTTTCCGAAAAACGAGAATTCAGCTTAAATTTTCGTTTTTCGTTCTTTGGTGGAAAAATTAATAAACAGCTTGAATATTTGATTTCTACACGTGGGCGGGAATTAAACGCCCCTTTCTGCTGATTGGTCAGCCGAAGATCAAACCGTGCCTTCTTCAGTTCTTCTGCAGTATCACGCAGCAGAATAATAGTCCTCCACTGCTGCAGTTGTACGGATTAATAACCCATTTTATTGCAACTACATTTCATATTTTTCTCATCAAACAAACAGGCTAATGAATAGCTCAACATAACTCATACCGGGGCAGAGTCTAGACGGGGCTTTCTTCTGTGTAGACCAGCGGTTCTAGTTTATTTAACCCAACGCAATTTATTGGAACTGTGTGAACTAGAGTGACTACTCGCCTTAATGTTGTTCTAAAGGCTTATTACTTAATAACACAAAAATTTCCTGCTCGCACTTGCCAATTTAATGGCAGAGAATGGTGACTTTAGTTTTTTTTTATTTTTTATTTTTTAAGCGGATGCATATCTGTCGTAAAATAATCCTATGCATCTATGGCGTATATTCCAAGCATTCTGAAGGTATACTGAGGGTTTGGTGAGAAACAAACTGAACTGGAAAGTTATTATATTTTATGAAAATCTTGCGTTGCAGTGCGAGTGCGCAGCAGCTCACGTCGCGCACAAGTGCATATCCTTTTGAGATATCATATAAATTAGAATCAATTTTAATAAAACACAAGACTACATTATATAACCCTAACAGTAAGCTATATTTAATATCTGTTGTTCTCCGGTTGTCAGTCAGAATGACAGTTCTTGCGTGAACATAGGCCTATATATACCCAAGCCAATTTATTATTCTTTCCTTTTTGTCTTAGTGTTTAAAATATTTATTTTGAAACTAATTAATTAATTACTTAAACAGACTTACTGGGTGAGCAGGGTAGGCTAAGATCAAGAGCAGAAAGTGATTTTCTTTGTCTTTTGTTCTTTGATTAACATGACAGACAGCAGCAGTAATATTGGACTGCGGTCCCTTTAAGAGTTTATCCACGGACCCAATATACTGTTGCACAACATGCGTTCTCTTTCTTTTTTCCAAAACTGACTGTTTAACTGGGTACTCGCCAAGATGGGCATTTTGACATAATTTTGTATGTATTTGAACGTTTTAGCGCAGTTAGACACTCATGTTGGTATTTGTGACTCACAAGCTGTTTGAGACTGAGCATAGCTTATATAGATCAGTGGTGGTTACTTTTGGTGTAAGCGCGAAACCTGCGAGAATGATAATGCGCAATACAAGCACCATTTAAAGAGATAGTTCACCCAAAAATGAAAATGGGATATTTATCTGCTTACTCCCAGGGCACCCAAGACGTAGGTGACTTTGTTTCTTCAGTAGAACATAAACGAAGATTTTTAACACCAACCGTTGCAGTCTGTCAGTCTTGTAATGGAGGTGAATGGGAATCATGGCTTTGAGAGTAAAAAAAAAACCATACACAAACAAAACCAAATTGAACCCTGCGACTCGTGACGATACATTGATGTGTAAAGACACAAAACGATCATTCTGTGCAAGAAACTGAACAGTATTTATATCGTTTTTTACCTCTGATTCATGTAATGTCCGAACTGTTCGAACTGTCCTGAGCGCGTTCTCAACAGCATCTTCTTCTTGCTTTACTGCAGATCGCAGACTTATAAGTGCATTACCGCCACCTATCTCTCAAATGGACCATTGACACTCCTAATTGAGATTGTAGATAGAGTGTCAATGGTCCATTTGAGAGATAGGTGG
>NW_015505490.1:1492171-1681756 GCF_001515645.1 Sinocyclocheilus grahami
TTACCCCCAGGGCATCCAAGATGTAGGTGACTTTGTTTCTTCAGTAGAACATAAACGAAGATTTTTAACACCAACCGTTGCAGTCTGTCAGTCTTGTAATGGAGGTGAATGGGAATCATGGCTTTGAGAGTAAAAAAAAAACCATACACAAACAAAACCAAATTGAACCCTGCGACTCGTGACGATACATTGATGTGTAAAGACACAAAACGATCATTCTGTGCAAGAAACTGAACAGTATTTATATCGTTTTTTACCTCTGATTCATGTAATGTCCGAACTGTTCGAACTGTCCTGAGCGCGTTCTCAACAGCATCTTCTTCTTGCTTTACTGCAGATCGCAGACTTATAAGTGCATTACCGCCACCTATCTCTCAAATGGACCATTGACACTCCTAATTGAGATTGTAGATAGAGTGTCAATGGTCCATTTGAGAGATAGGTGGTGGTAATGCACTTATAAGTCTGCGATCCGCTGTAAAGCAAGAAGAAGACGAAGAAGAAGAAGACGCCTCACGTGCCTGCTGTTGAGAACGTGCTCAGGAGGACGCGCCACCGCTCAGGACAGTTCGGACATTGCGTGAATCAGAGGTAAAAAACTATATAAATACTGTTCAGTTTCTTGCACAGACCGATCGTTTTGTGTCTTTACACATTAATGTATCCTCACGAGCCGCAGGGTTTAATTTGGTTTTGTTTGTGTATGTTTTTTTTACTCTCAAAGCCGTGATTCCCATTCACCTCCATTATATGTAAAAGACATCTGCCTTCCACATTGTTGCGTCATGTGCCATGATTTGATTGCTTGGAAGAAATTTGATTGCTTGTATTTATTGGTACTGTAATCGGAAATCGGATTATGTGTAATGCAAAAACTATTGACCCACAAAGGGATTCCAAAACTCAGTGACTTAGTGGAGAACGTCATAGATTAAAAAAATATCTCTCACGGCGAGAGCTTTGAAAATGATGAGAGCTGATGAGAAGGGATGAGATGAGAGAGAGCAAGAACACAAAGCAAACACAATAGGAAATGCATCTACCAATCTGGGACTTATGAGTTATGTAAACTCTCTGTCTAGCTACGGAATAAGAGTGAAACGATGATGTCAAAACAAAGAGCAAGTGAATCCACAGATTCCATGTAGGCCAGAGAAACATCACGTTGTTGAAGGGTGAGTAGTAATGTCATCTCCTTGTACCCAGTTAAAAAAAAAACTTATTATTGCGTTCATAGAGCAAGCCTTTCACTGATTGTTTACAGCTAACGGAAGTTACACCCATGCAAAGCATCATGCGCGTAGGAATAAGGTGGATAAGGATGGAAAATAAGAGGTTAGAATTGCATCATCCTCTTTAACTTGACCTAGTCTCTCTAAAGTCACACTACTGTTTGATTTTTAATTATGTATTGAAGCTTGCAACATTTACAGCAAAGCAGAAACTTTGAATGATGTCTAAATCAGCCAAAAATGTCTGGTGTGGAACAATAAATATGTATGTGTTGGCTACTGTGGACATTTAGCTTATGCTGAAGTGTTGAAACATCAAAAGAGGAAATTGATTGGTAAATCTGTAAGTGTCCACACATTTGACTTCCTCCTGTACTTCCTCATTGCTGATCAAATTTTTACATGTCATTTACATATAAATAACATCTATTTGTGTTTAGAAATTTGACCCTCCACAGTGAGGTAATGAGGAAAAAGCATAAATACCAGTATTCCTCTTTATACGTAAGAGCTAGTTATAAGATGTTTAAAATTCAAATGAGCCAATAAAGGGAACAGAGTTATACTACATAGTACTTTTTATTAAAATAAATATAAAATAAAACCCTAAATAACGAAAATCAGTTGTTTAAAATGCTAAAAGTGAATTTGCATCACAACGTTATAATGCACAATATGAATGTTTATTCATTTTGAGATTTGCTGAAGATTACATTTAACAATGTTGTTAAATTATTAGTGTTTGTAGGTCTTAACTTTAGTAATTGTTAGATGATGGCAAAGGTCATCTAAATATAAAAACAGGGATATGAGCACTATTAAATATCCAATATTGACTGATCTCTAATATCAGCCGATAACTAGCGTGTTGTGCATCCTTAGTAAAACATTTACCATTGCTCAACAGAATTTCACAGGCAAAATCCAGCCGTTTCAGTAGGAATCTGCATGATTAGGAACTTCTTGTGAGAAAGAAAGATTTTTCTAGTTCGTCTTCAAGTTTAGTCACATGAATTTTGGGCATTGATCAACAAAACGGCTTGATTAGAAGGTTCTAGACTGTCTTGATTGCGTCTTGATTAGACTTCTGTGTGTGCAGTGCTTCATATATCACTTCACTGTTCACAATAGACAATGGGGTTTTTTTGCCTGTAAAATTTTGCTAATTTGACCATTGCACCTTAAGATATAGCCTATAACAAGTCTGCAAAACCTGCTGTTATTGGCACCTGAGTGTAGCACCTACTACTCTGCATTTCCTTCTGAAGGATCCCAGCATTTGAAGTGAGTGGCGGAAGTTTTCAACAAGGTCTCTCATTGTTTTAGTCTGATTGTAACATTTTGATGTTTTCTTAACCCGTCACAATTTTAATACAGAATTTGCAAACAAGTTTCTATTGAAGATGTGGCAACACAAACTATAGCACACAGTAGTGATGGGACGTTCGGATCATTTTACTGACTCGGACCTTTGAGTCTCGTTCAGCAAAATGAACAAATCTTCTTTCGAGTCATTTCGTTCATTTCGTTCATTTTAACAAAATATAATTAAAATGTTACGTGTTATGTCTACTACTTACGCAAACGTTGATCACACTACAAACAATACAAAACCGTTATAAGAAACAGAAAAGATTAATTAATTGTTTACCCGAGTCTTCAGTCTATGATTAGCTCACCTCACCTCTTATCCGACAAGTCTTCGGGTTTGGGCTTATGGGGCTGTCACGTGATGAACGAACGACTCGGAAAAACCCGAAGACTCGAGAGATGAACTAATCAATTCTCTTTCCGGCTCAGACTGCATTGGTTAAACTTATGGGGCTGTCACGTGATGAATGAACGACTCGGAAAAACCCGAAGACTCAAACCAGGTGAACTACTTGACTAATTCCAGTACAGAACCTATAGGATGTTGCGCATGAACAAATCACTCCCTGAGACGACTCGTTCTTCCGAGTCACATTAAAGAATCGTTCAAAACTAACGAATCGTTCAAGAACAACCCAACACTACCACAGAGTAACAGCTTGCATGTGTGAGCACTGTGTCTTCACACACATACAAAGTCTCAAGGCACAGCAGCAACAAATAGCTTTTTTAATTCTAAGGGTCAGAGAGGGGGTGGAAATGGTTGTTAAAGTTTGTCAAATAAAATTATTAAAATGTATATTCTAACCCCTTCAAGAGAAACAGGAACACAGTATCACCCTCAGTCTAAATGATAGTTGTGACTGGACATTATGCCTCCACTTTCGGCCAAAAGAAATTCACTAAGAGGATTGTTTTTTTATTGTTCCTTGGTAAAGCAGGAAAGCTGATCCAATGTGGAGGTCAGATAGGCAAGGGAACCACAAGCTTAGTGGCTTGTTTCTGAGGAACTTGTGAAACCTAGGCCTAGACACTCATGTTCTGAATAAAAGAGGTTATTGTGTCTGTTGTATGTGAGGAAAGCAATGAAGTTGAAGGGGTGTCTTTTACAAAGAGAAAACCTATGGCATGTCTTGTTCATAGTGGTACTAGTTTGTTGTGGTAACATTAGTGATGTTAGGTGCTGTCTACGAGTCGGTGTAAATTTACACATTTTGTTGTCTTAAGGAAATTATCTTTTAGTTTGTCCGGCCACTATAGGTAAACAAACATGTTTATCTAACCTTTAACTCTTGAGCATGTTTTTTGAATCAAGAGGGGGTGTGTTTAGACCATGAGCGACAATCACACAATCAGCATGTTTTTGTGCTTGTCATTGTGGAAGTATTGCACCACCCCCTGTTTCGTTACCACAACGATTGTTGCTCTTGACAACTGATATTGATGTTGTGTATTTGGCTAATGTGTGTGCGTGCGCATGAGGGGGTTATGTTACTAGTTGGTGGGGATGGGGTTTGCAGAGTGCAGTTAGCAGATGGGCCTCTGCTGGGGCTTTTTTGTTTGGCCCTCTCATCTGATGCCAAGGTGAGACTTTTGCTCTGTAGTCATGAGGATCGCTGCCTGTCTGTGACTGCTGCACCATTAGTTATTCAGATGGTTTCGCTCATGGCAGAGACAGTTACTAAAGGGTAACAAGTAGCAGAGAGGTAATGGCATTTCAGTCACAAGGCATGAGCCAGTATAACAGCAGTGACTTAGAATTGGGTCATCTGTTTATCAGAGGAAGATTACATGTTCATTTCTCACAGTCTCACAATAACCATGTGAATTATTCATGATAAAATGAATCTGTCAAAGTAGGGCTGTCATTCACTTGAAAATGTTATTGGATGAATACTGAATACTGAATAATTAATCAGTTATTTGCCAGGGCTGGATATTGATACAGATTTCCAGATTCATTTTGACTCTGATTCGCAAGCTCTTGATTTGATGAACTCACAATATGTATATGAATTTTCAATGTTGAAATTAATGTGAAGTTAAGACTGTCATTCAGTTTAAAATGTTATCGAATTAATTGAATAATATTCCGATATTCTTAATAATTAATCACAGTTAATTGCCAGTGCCAGGCTATTATTGATTCAGATTTCCAGATTCAGTTTCATTCCAATTCACAAGCTCTTGATTCACTCACTCTTGAACTAGTCTGTCAAAGTAGGAGTCATTCAGTTAAAATATAATTGAATTAATTGCATGAGATGCTAAATAATTAATCGCATTTGTGTGCCAGTACTGGGTATTAATACAGATTTTTTAATTCAGTTTGATTTTGATTCACAAGCTCTTAATTTGATTCCGGTTCAGTTGGATATAATTTGGTTATAATGTCCATTTTGTTTATGTGCAAAATAATTTATCTTTCTGCTAATGCTGTAAATCATGCAGGGCAGTGTTTCAGACTGATTAAAACTTCTCTTTTTTTAACTATTTGTTAAAAGAACTGGCTAATGAGAGTCATTCATTTTGGGAATCGGGCTACACTGGTCACATTGTATGGTTTTGATCCACTAAAAAGAACCACTATATAAGACTAATTTGCTTGTGATTGTGAATTAGACTACATTGATCACTTTGTATGTTTGTTTTTGCATGCAGCCTATTATTGTGGCTGATAAGTAAATTGTGGAATAGACATTACAAAAAGTAGCTTTAGAAGTCAATATATTGTTTGTTTTATTTCCATATGTGTGAACGTAAGCCTATAAATATTGACCAAACCAATAAATCCTTGTACACTGAACCTGTTTAAGAAGCCTGTAGCTTTGCTGCAAGCATTTGCTCTGGAAGCCACACCAAAGAACCGTTACGAGGAGATGGCACAACATCTATTCAAGACAGGAAACCATGCAGGTTTGAGTTTTGGCAGGGCTCTTCACACCTGGCTTGGGCGTACACCTGTTTCCCACACTTTTATCTCACATCAACACAGTATAGCATAGTGATATTGTGAACGACCCAAGCTCATTGTCGTGCATTCGTTTAAAGGAAACGCTGTGAAAGAAATCAGCACAGAGGATACTGGTGCAGCAGTAGTGCCAAATACAAAGCTTCACAGGACAAGACATAGATCCCTGTAAATGGATTTTGGGAGTAAGTCATAAGATGCAATAGCAGGATGTGTGACTGGATGGACTGACCCTGACCCATCTCTACCCCCTTCACATGTGCTCCTATCCTACCCTGAGCAGGGCTCCACCCAGATAGGCGGTCTATTATCTCAGTCTGGGGTGTGTCTCTAGAATTATGTTATGTGGAATAATGTCTTGGGATCTTTATTAACTGCATATCACTACCAGTATGTATGTTTAAATGTGCAGTTATAATTGAGCAACGCTCAGAGTTAGCTACACAAAGGTTCTTTTTTGGCATCTCTGGTTCCATGAAGAACCTTTAACATCCACGGAACCTTGCCATTCCACAAAAGGTTCTTTATAGATTATTAAAATGTTCTTCACACAAAAAAAATTGTTATTTTAGGAACTGTTCACTGAAAGGTTTTAAGGGGAACCCAAAATGATCCTTTTATATCATCATTGAATAAAAATCCCTTTCGGAGCAAGAGTACAATGTTAAGGTAGAGTCACATTTACAAATACAGTCATTTCAGTGGAAAATCAAGGGTTTTGCATGAGGACGAAAAAGAAGATGAAAAGAAGCAGATTAATTATTACTTTATTCAGACTAAAACTTTTAAAGTGCATATACTCATCATCTTTTATTGTTCTGTGGTCATTAGGTCCTGAAGCTTTCTTCTGCCATCTAAACCATCTATTTCAGTGGCATATTGCTTTCACTGAGAAAACCCCCTTCATTTATACCCCTGCCCCCACCTTTCTCATATAAATTGCAAGGGCGATCAGACAGAGAGCAGCAGTGGAACAATCGATGCGTGTGGTTTGGACGGGTTGGGGCAGTGTGTGGTGGTGGAGGAGGATGGGTGGGTGACAGGCGATGAGGTCTATGTCAGCAGGAAATGGTCAAAACTGCTGGGAATAGCGGGTGTGGGGATGTAGAGACATTAAAACGGGCTTATTGGTGTGAAGAAATATGCTCTTATCCTCTGTCATTAAAATTTTTGAGTCATCATGTGACTATAGAAAATAAAGATCCTCATATTGATATACTGTATATAATATATCCTTATATAGATATAGCATGTACATGCAATTAATTTTTTTTTTTCAAAATGTAATAAGACAATCTGCATTTCCTTTGTGATTATATGGGGTCTTGTATCCACACAGAATTATACAGTTAGCGTCCAGCTAAGAATGCCACATGCGTCATGTCGCGCCAAGGTGTGAGTGTCGTGTAGTGTTGCAATGCATTCCTGGATAGATTAGATTTAAGATCTTGGAACAGCCAGACATGAAACTTGCCAGCAATGTATAGCAAAGCAGAGATTAGCTGTCCTTGGAGAAATCACAAAGTTTTATAAGGTTTCATTTTTTAATCTAATATTATTTTATTTTATTTTATTTCAGCTTTATTTCAAATAATCAAAATGATTTGTAATAGTTTTATTTAACTGTAACAGTACTGTTAATTGTATGCATCAAAATCATTTACTCACCCTCATGTCATTCCAAACATGAGTAACACAACACAAAAGATATTTCAATTTTTAAAAAAAAAATTTTTTGTCCTTACAATGAATGTAGTTTTGGTCCACGTTAACTGACATTGTATGGACAACAGTCCTTCAAAATATGTTTTTTTAATATTCCATAAAACGTGAGTCATATAGGTTGGGAATGACATGAGGTTGAGTAAATATTGAGAAAATATTTATTTGGGGGGGAATTAACCCTTTAATTGCACATTGCGAACATGAATTTTGCAGGATTATGAATTGTTGTGCTGAATATTCTACACTGAATATGTTGAATGTTTCAGTTTTAAATATTTAAGAAAACAAATCTTGGTCATGATTTGATCTATAATGTATTAACAATGAACATTTTCTCTTCAACCCCGCAGCATGCCTCTCTCTCAGCCAGTCGTTCAGAGAAGGGCTCGGGATGGTCGAGCCGCTCACTCGGAGCCCGTTGCCGGAATTCCATTGCCTCCTGTACGGACGAACAGCCTCACATCGGCAACTACCGGCTGCTCAAGACCATCGGCAAGGGCAATTTCGCCAAAGTGAAGTTGGCACGCCATATTTTGACCGGCAGGGAGGTAAGATGTACAGAGAGATGACGGTATTATGTTAGGAACTTAAATAAAGATTGACAAGACTTTTCTGATTGGCATTTAGGTAAATCTTCTCAAGTTCTCAGTCACATTATGGCTGCCTCAGTGTGTCTAAACAAAGTGCACACTGACCTGTGCCATAGTTTTTGAGCCAGATGACATATAAAAAAATATATCTAAAAAATCTTTAAATATGCTCATCCAGCTTTTTTTACACTTTGACCAAAAGCAATTATGTCATCAACCTACTGAGGTGTGCACAGTTAGCATAATTTTCCAGGTGATTGCTTCTTTTATATGCAATTTAGTTGTCAAGTCAGTGTGTCAGCTACATTTTGATGATTTTTTTTAACTTTGTGTCTTCTCAGGTTGCAATAAAAATCATTGACAAAACCCAACTCAACCCTACAAGCCTACAGAAGGTAGGAACTAGGTCATAATCGCTGCACTCTTGTAAGCTTGTGATCCAAATTATGTTTTTCCGTGCTAATGTCTATCTGAACTCAGACATAAGGTCATATCGAGGAGCTTGTTTTGGTCAAATGGTGTTTGATTAGAAACGTGAGTGAAAACGTGAACTTTGACCAATGGTTTTGATTTGCCACCATTGTGCTCTTATGGACTGTGCTCTGATGCTGTTGTAATATATCTGGAGCTGTCTGAACACTTTATCTGTGTGAAATCTGGAAAATAAAATAGTGAGCTGTTTTTGTCCTTGGTTTAGTTCTCAGCTAAATATATTAATTCACCAGAAAATGGCAGGAAAGATTAGATAAGCAATACAAATAAGAGAAAGCTGTTGAAAATGAGGAAACTATGACGTTGTTGTTGTATTATAGGCACTTTATCATATTTTGCACTTTTTTGTTTTTAGCTTGTTTGGCTATGTGGAGATAATGTAATTCCTAACCTAAAGGTAAATGTTACACTATTTTTGTGTTTTTGTCCATGAAATGTAACTTTAAAAGATATTTTCTTCAGAATAAATATTTATCATTAGCTTAGCCAATCGTGTTAGAGTTATAGCCAAGTGCACTTAATAACACCCTACCAAGCTGAAATGTTAAAAAAATACTGTAGAAAAAAATAAATAAAACTTATGATTGAAAATACATGCTTCTAACTTCATCTTTAGTATTTGTTTTCATGTTTAGTGTTGTATATTGCATGAATTAAATCATGATTAGAATTTATTCATCTTAAGTGCAAAGTAAAAAAAAAAATGCATTTATGAAGTGCTAAATATTCCTAGCTTTTGTGCATATGGTAAGATGACTGGGGAATATTGTGTTTCTGTGAGAGTCTGTGTGATAATCACACCTCTAATGTGAGAAATATGGCATGCTGCTTCATTCAGAGGTTTTGTGATTGCTAACACAGCATTTCAAACCTAAAGATTATTATTAGCTCTAAAATTTCTTCCAGGATATCCAAGTGCAGTGACGTTCACAGACATTTTGTAGGGCAGGGGCTCAAGTGGAAAAAAGGGCACTTCTCATATTTATTTAAACTTTTTTCTAAACAAAACATTAAATATATTCGGAATGTGCAATATTGTATATCTCAATATTTTCTGGGATTTTAATAGTGTGTTATTGTGCTGATAACTTAAGGACTACCGTGGACAGCTGACTCCTAAAGTTTTTGATATTCTGCATATTCTGTGTGGTGATTAGTTCACAGCAGTGATAGAAATTAATCTTTTCCAATAAGTTTAAATTGATTTTTACCTTTTATGAGCATTTTTACCTTTAAGCCTTTTTTTTCTAAAAGTGTGCATCATCTTTTCAGTCAAATTCTTAAACTGATCAGTCAATTAGAATAATAAGTCATTTGGGCTGTTACCAGTCCAAAATCAGTATTGACAAAATTAATCTTTGCAATGCAGAGGAAACACAGAAGCTGCATAGAAGGGACATTGATGCATTTACATTGTTTAATGCAGGACATGAATGTATTTAAACTGCAGTTACAAATGCATTAATACTGTTTTGATATTTTAAACATAAAACGTTAAATACTGATATTTGAAATTATTTAAAAAAATGAAAAGATAGTTTAAATGTGAAATTAAAACTGCCAGTAGGTGGGAGCAAGTCACTTTTAATAAGTGAGTCATTGCGACTGAACCGAATCATTTAAACGGTTGATTCATTCAGGAACAAAACAGTGTCATGTTGCTCAGAGAAGCAAATTGAAATTATATTTGCTGGCAAAATAGAGCAAAGACAGTCAATATTGTGTCTAAAATGTAAGTGTTTTAATATAAAATTCTTGTTTATTGAACTGCTGTATAAAATCAATATCACATTTCTCATTTTGCTTTTTGGTGTAAAAAACGTCAGTCTTCGCGTGATACTTATTAACTATATGAAATGATATAAATATATTAATTTCTGCCCCCATATGTTGCATTTTGTGATCATTCTAAATAAATTTTAATAAACTGAATCATGCAGTGAAAGAACACGCACTGGTCTAACCTACTAGACTTCCTGCCTTAGCTAAACTTTAGCTAACTTGGTAGCTCTCATGAGTCATGGATAGGATAATTAGCTGTAAATTCGAGGCACAGGTAGCTTAGTCTGTTGTTCATCACCACTCACCTCCACACCAAGACAAACACGACTGGAAAGGGAGGGAGGGCTTCACTTCTGCGGCTCTCTGCATGTCTGTGACGTGATGTGCAGCTGATCAAATGTGCGCTTACACTGCTGTGGCGCGGAGGGACTCGACAGTCTCAACATTTCCTGACCCGACCTGATATTTTGATTTTTTTATTTGTTTGACAGGGACAGCTGTGCGCAAACAGAAACACACACACACGCATACATATATTCGTTTATTTAAAAAATAAATTAAAAAAACTCCCCAGAAAAAAGGACACTTTCTCTCGAGGAAGAAAAAGGGCAGGTGCTCAAGCCCCCTTTGATGTCTGTGTGTGCACGTGCCTGTCCAAGTGTAATGCATGCATTATGAAGATAAATAAGTATGCAACAGCAGGTTTTAGTTAGATGATGTGATGGCACACTTATAGAAATAGTTATATCTGTTGCTAACAGTTTATTGGTGATGTCTTGGTGTAAAGAGGTGAGTGATGTAATATGGTCGAAACCAAATGTAAATGATGGGTCAAATGCCTTGTGTAGTGTAGTATAATGTGCTAGGTGAGGCTGAAGGTGCTTGTGGTCTCTGCAGGGGTGTGTTAAACTCTGCAGCAGAAATGCAGACCTCTCCTGTCAGTATTATTAAAACACACCAGGTGACTTTTCCCAGTGCAATTTTTTTTCTATCTCTTCTTTCTTTCTTTGTTCTCTCACTCACTCAGATGCACATAGTATCATTCCCAACCTTTGTTTAACTGTCAACTGCAGTTTTCATCTGGCCTATAAATTCCCACGATTAACAATGACAGATGTGGAAGAAGTTCTCTCAAATTTTATATATGTATTATACTTTAGGATCAGTAAGATTTTGTTAATGTTTAAAAGTATCTTATGGTCACCAAGGTTGCATTTATTTGATCGAAAATACAGTAATATTGTGGAATATTATTTCAGTTTAATATAACTTTTCTATTTTAATACATTTTAAAATGTAATTTATTCCAGTGATGGCATTGCTCCAGTCTTCGGTGTCACATGATCCTTCAGAAATCATTCTATAATGCTGATTTGGTGCTTAAGAAACATTACTTATTATCACCAATGCTGAAAACAGTTGTACTGCTTAATATTTTTGTGGAAACCATGAAACATTTTTTACAGGATTCTTCCATGTATAGAAAGTTCAAAAGAAGAGCATTTATTGCACAGCAAAACATTATACATTTCTGTACTGTCACTTTTGATCAATTTAATGTATCCTTGTTGATTAAAGTATTAATTTATTTATAAAAAAAAAGAGACAAATTTTACTTTTAAACAGTAGTGTCTAATAAATAATTCATGATCTTAAGCCTTCATTAATTCATGACGTCTCAAACTATGACACACTCTAAGGAAGGAATCATACACTTAAGATTGGGAACCAAATCTAAAAATTGTGTGTGCCTCTTAATGTCTATGGTGGTTCCAGGCCTGCTCCTAACTTGCAGTGTCATGTTTACTGGAGATCCAGACGTTTTGTTAGTCTGATGTGGCCACGGCCTTGTTTCTAGAGATCTGCCAGCAGCCTCATTCTCCTCTTCTTCTCCGATCTCCTCTCTGTTTAATCCTATTCCGAGATGGAGGGGGCAGAGCACAATCAGCTGACCATGAACTTTCCCAGCAGCTGGATTTCAGAAGGGGTTGGGAAAGACATGGAATTTGCTTTTATCGACATGTGTGTGTGTGAGGGTCGGGGGTGTGATCATAGAGGTGCGGGGCCCCATCATAAGAGCACAGTGCTACTTTAATGGGAAAAAAAAGTTGGACCGTGGGTGAAGAAGGGTAGAGGGGGTTGGGTGTCCCTCATTCAAGTCTCTTGAAGCCAGGAGCGCCGTTCCAGATACACGAACAATGGGGGCAACCGAACCCAGAGGGGGTGGGGGACTCCAGGGGGGCCGTAGCATAGGAACAGAGATCCTGAGAAAGCAAGCTTGTATACAAGAGATGTGAGGAGTGTCTAAAGCATGATATCAGAGAGCAAAAGCCCCAATTTAAAATGGTATGGTTGGCAACTTTGAATGTGTGAATGTCTTTAAGTTGTAGAAATATATTAATATATGACTATTATTATTATAATACCACTGCTGGTATGAAATTTCCATTTAAAGAGATAGTTCACCCAAAAAATATCATTTTGTCATCATTTACTCACCCTCATGTAATTCCAAACTTGTATGACTTTCTTTCTGTGGAAAATATAGATATTTAGAAGAATGTTTTTTTTGTAAAAATTTCTTCTGTGACAGAATTTTCATTTTTGGGTGAACTATCCCATTTTAGGGCAAGTTGGTTTACGTGTTTCTGGATGAAAATGCAACTCCTCAGTCCCCAAAAATCTGGAATTATAGGTAACCTGAATGTCTTAAAAGTGCAAAACCTTTTAAGTTTAGTGCAGATTATACTTGTATAACTGTTAAATCACCCATCAGAGCAATTGCTACTGGAAGAGCACTAACAGGCAGAGCCAGATAAACTCCAAAGGGAAAAGAAGATGAAGTGAACTTGACATTTATGAGTCACATTGGAGATGCGTTACTGCCTAACGCTTTAAGATTATTTCTGATCAACTCCAAATACTCATGGATTACTTATGTAAGCGCCATCAATTATGAGATTATCACTATTTCTGGCACTGTAGGTCATTGTGTGTTGTATGTATCTAGGAGACAGATTGTGTTGTGTAAGCCCAGGGGCATCATGCACCAGTTTTGTTTTTTGAGGGGACACCAGTGGCAGTCCTGCCTCACTTGATGACGACATGAAGGCAAAGGCAAATTTTAGCTAAGTAGTTGTTCTCTTATTCTCTTATAATTTGGTACAATATTGAGCAAATGAATCCGGGTTCAAATACTAACCTACACTACTGTTCAAAAGTTTGGTGATAGTAAGATTTTTTTATTTTTTTTTTAAACAAAGAAATTAATAGTTTGATTCATCAAGGATGCATTAAATTTATCAAAAGTGACATCAAATATATTAATAATGTTACAAAATGTTTTTATTTTAAGTAAATGCAGTTATTTTGAACTTTCTATTCATCAAAGAATCCTGACATATTTTTACAGTTGCCACAAAAATATTAAGCAGTAGTTTTTTTCACTGTTGATAATAGAAATAAATATTTATTGAGCACAAAATCAGCATAGAATGATTTCTGAAAGATCATGTGACACTGAAGACTGGAGTAATGATGCTGAAAATTCGGCTTTGTCATTTCAGGAATAAATTACATTTGAAAATATATTAAAATAGAGAACAGTTATTTTAATACTAATTAGAGACCCCCCCCCCCTTTTTAACCTAGAATAATTGTGCAACTTATGATATTATAGATGTGTGTTTATATATGTAATACAAAATGTATTAATTTCATATTCATTATATTTATGTTAAGTATGTTAAGTAAAGTATTTCATACAAATCCATCTGGCTTAAAAAATTAAGGGAGCATCCCATAGGACATAAAAGTCACAAAAGAAATCTCTTTATTTTCAGAATCTCAGATGTTTCTCCTGAGAAAAAAGAGCCCAGCAATGTCATAAGAGATCCCAGTAATATCTTTCTCATCAAATTTGTCATCAAAAATGAACAAACTCAAAATGTTCCTATATTTTATAGCCCATTTTAATTTCCTAAAGAAATTCAGACCAACATCCTGCATAAAAAACACAACTGAGATCTCAAATAAATCTCCAGAGCTTTAAAAGAGCACTGAGCAATAAAATGTTCCTCTGGGACGTGCTCAAGCGGCCATGAGGCTTCTGGGTAAGCCAAAGGTTTTCTCTTTGGCACTTCCTGTCCTGATGTTCGGCCCCCCCAGAGGCAGCTTTGACCTGAGCTGTTGCTGTGCCCTGATGAGACCATCTGCTTTGGTCTCTGTGGTGATCCAGCTCTCTTTCTCTCTTTGTCACTCGCTGGGCTCCAGATCAATGCAAGGGAAATGACGTGGGCATGGACTAATGCCTGCCAGAGACAGAAGTACTTTGAAATTCCAGTGTTCTCCTTTGGTAACATCACTTATACATGTGAACATTTCATTTTAAATGGTTAACTAACATGTTGTCTATTTGCAATGTTTCTCAATACTCTCACAGTTTTGTTTTCACATCTGAATGGTACATTCTTCAGGCTTCAGCTGTCTGCGCATGTGCACGTTAGACCTCTTTAGGTGCGAATGAGAAAAGGAGTAGAAAGATGAGGATGCCATTAGCTTCCTGACAATCACACTGAAAAAACCTTTCCTTTGGGAACAGAATGAGCCAATGATGCAGACGCACACGGATTACCATTATGACATAGAGCCACTACTGGGAAATTATTATAACAATCATAATGATTCCTCTAAGTCTTGCAGATTTTAGTAGAATATGCAGCAATGCAGAACCGTTCTTACCCTCTTGAGAGGCTCTTACAATGTCTTCGGATAGATTTTGATATAATGTGGCACCCATGTAAGCTCCTTGTTAACGCCTCCCATAATGTAATACAGTTTGAAGAATATGAACTGCCTCATCTGAATAAATGGAAGATTCAATTAACTGCTGTGTTGTATATTTCCATAATGTTTAAAGGGATAATTCACTCAAAAATGACAATTCTGTCATCATCTACTACATACTCTTATGTCCTTCCAAACCAAATTTTAGTATCTTTGATATACCATTCTTTTGTTAATATTTTGAATTAGATTTTATTTTTCCTTTGTTTTCACTTACATTTTGTTGTGTTTTGTCATTTGTATTATTTTTTGTTGTTGTTTTTTAATGTGTCCATATTGTTTTTATCAATTTTTATTTATTTGTTTTAGTTATTTTAGTACTTCCATTTAAACTAAACGAAAATGAGAAATGATCCCTTGGCAACTAGCTGAAATAAAATAAGTTACGTATTTTATATTGTAATTCAGTTAACGTATTTTAATTAAAGTAACAGAAATGTTATTTTTTATGGTTTTAATTTTAGTTTTAGTTAACAATAATAACCCTTTTTCAGACCTGTATGGTAGGAACAATATTGTTTGGACCCCAATGTTCATCAAAATGTCTTATTTTATGTTCCACAGAATAAAGTCATACAGATTTGATCGACATGAGGGTGATTACATGGTGACAATTTTCATTTTTGGGGGAATTATCCCTTTAATTGTGGAATTATGTAACAGTGATTGGAGGCAAAATATAATTCACATGCTAATATTCGTTGTCATAGCTATTATTTGATGTCAGAAGTGTTGCGTGGGTGTTTTGTTCTCTTGTTCAGACATGCAAAAATGTCATGCCTCTGATTTGCATATTTCACCCCCTTTCCGTGGAGCAGTTGGAGACGGTGTGGAAAGAGGAAGGCCTGGACAGAACCAGACGCAGATGAAAAATGATTCCCAGTGGGATGTGGACGGCTGTGATATGCTGATGTCTGAATGATGAGTTTGATAAGGGTGAACAGAGGTTATTAGACACTTTCAGTGATCTGGCGAAGGAAGAAATATGCCTAATGCTGAAGGATCGCCCCAGTGTAAAGTGTCACACCTTGACTTAACACCAGATATGATAAACACTATCTCTTCCATGTAAATTTGGATTTTCGTATGTGACAAGCAACTGGCATCTAGACATTATGTCAATTGTTGGTTTCTATTTCTGTTGTGTCTCTTAATAAAATCTTTCAAATATATTCGGATAACCTTTTTGTTTTATAATTGATAATTTTTTTATGTATGGTTATATTTTTATCTTAATTTAAATAAATAAAATACAATATATGATGAACATATTTAAGTTGAGAAACTAAAATTACTAAAGCTGAAAAAAAAATGGAAATATAGAAAAAATGACAAAACATAAAATTAATCAAACTAATTGAAATTAAAATGAAAACTGAAAATATAAAAATTAAAATGTTAATAAATACTATAAGAATAAATAATACTAAAATAAAATAACATCTCACAGTTGAGACTTTTCTCATCATATCATTTGACTTAATTTCACAGTGTCTCTTCATATTTCACAATGTGACTATTTCTTATTTAAACTCGCAATTATGCAATTGCCCTTTTAAGTCAAGGCATAAATTGTGTCTCGATTTGTCGAGGTGTCTCAAATGTGGAGATTAAAACACACTTGTATTTGAATTTGTAATTGAATTTGTGTTTTGGGCACTCATTGTAAATGCACCTATATATTTGATCTTTATCCCTATTTTTTTTGTCTGTGTATTTCTTTGTAAGCATAATAATTGAATGGCAAATCTACGGTTATTTTTTGCTCTTTCATCTGTAAATGTGGCTCAGTCAGGCTCTCAGCACAAAGCCTGGATTAACTGACAGGAGGCCTGCATTGGGGGTCAAGGTGATGAGGTCCTTCGCAAACATCACTCTGGGCTCGATTTTGTTCTCTTGTTCAGACATGCAAAAATGTCATGCCTCTGATTTGCATATTTCACCCCCTTTCCGTGGAGCAGTTGGAGACGGTGTGGAAAGAGGAAGGTCTGGACAGAACCAGACGCAGATGAAAAATGATTCCCAGTGGGATGTGAACGGCTGTGATATGCTGATGTCTGAATGATGAGTTTGATAAGGGTGAACAGAGGTTATTAGACACTTTCAGTGATCTGGCGAAGGAAGAAATATGCCTAATGCTGAAGGATCGCCCCAGTGTAAAGTGTCACACCTTGACTTAACACCAGATATGATAAACACTATCTCTTCCATGTAAATTTGGATTTTCGTATGTGACAAGCAACTGGCATCTAGACATTGTCAGTTGTTGGTTTCTATTTCTGTTGTGTCTCTTAATAAAATCTTTCAAATATATTCGGATAACCTTTTTGTTTTATAATTGATAATTTTTTTATGTATGGTTATATTTTTATCTTAATTTAAATAAATAAAATACAATATATGATGAACATATTTAAGTTGAGAAACTAAAATTACTAAAGCTGAAAAAAAAATGGAAATATAGAAAAAATGACAAAACATAAAATTAATCAAACTAATTGAAATTAAAATGAAAACTGAAAATATAAAAATTAAAATGTTAATAAATACTATAAGAATAAATAATACTAAAATAAAATAACATCTCACAGTTGAGACTTTTCTCATCATATCATTTGACTTAATTTCACAGTGTCTCTTCATATTTCACAATGTGACTATTTCTTATTTAAACTCGCAATTATGCAATTGCCCTTTTAAGTCAAGGCATAAATTGTCTCGATTGTGTCTCGATTTGTCGAGGTGTCTCAAATGTGGAGATTAAAACACACTTGTATTTGAATTTGTAATTGAATTTGTGTTTTGGGCACTCATTGTAAATGCACCTATATATTTGATCTTTATCCCTATTTTTTTTGTCTGTGTATTTCTTTGTAAGCATAATAATTGAATGGCAAATCTACGGTTATTTTTTGCTCTTTCATCTGTAAATGTGGCTCAGTCAGGCTCTCAGCACAAAGCCTGGATTAACTGACAGGAGGCCTGCATTGGGGGTCAAGGTGATGAGGTCCTTCGCAAACATCACTCTGGGCTCGACAAACATTTCCGTCCAGCACTAGCAACACATGAGAAAGAAAGAAACCATTATAAGCATATTTTGTAGGCAAATTCCTCTCTCTAAAGAAAGAATGTCCACTCAGGGTTTGATGAACAGTGTCTGGAAGTCGGTAACATGAAAAATGGACAGTAGAAACAGGAGAGAAGGGGAGAAATGGAGCAGTAATACTATCTAAAGCGAGTCGTGCGGGCAGTGGCAGGTTTTCCATCAGGTGCCGAGGGAGCAGCACAGCGTTGCCTGACTGAGGGGGTGAGATAAGTCCCTGCTTTAATACCAGGTCACCATAGCAACGGTGACGTGAGGCCAAAGCCTGGGAAATGAACCAGGAAGTCCCATCTTTGAAGAAAAGCAGGAGAGATGCATGATGAAAGAGAGCAAGGGAGGGGCTGGATTATCTGATGGTTTTCTTTAGGGCTCAGGTGAACAGCTGATGTGCAATTCAATTAGAGCTGTTCTCAAGGGGCCGTCGTATATGTATGTGCCAGATGACTTTTGATGTTGTCTCAGGATACTCCTGATGTCATGTGATCATTCAGCTTGTATGACTGCTCATAAAAGCCAAAGAAATGCACTTCCACATTTCAGATTGAAAAGACCAGGTCTTTGTCTTTTTCCAGTAAAAAATCTAATAAAATTGCCAAACATCAATATAAATGTACAATATATGGTTTGGGGGTCAGTAAGATTTTTATTTTTTTCAAGAAACTACTTTATTCAGTCAGAATGCATTCAATTGATCAAAAGTGACAGTAAAGATATTTACTTTGTAACAGAAGATTTCAAATAAATTCTGTTCTTTTGAACTTTCTATTCATCAAAAAATCCTGAAAAACGGTTTCCACAAAAAATATTAAGCAGCAAAGACAAATATTATTATATTATATATAATAAATATATAAGCAGCAAAAATTGTAAGGTTATTTCAAAATATTACTGTATGTTTACTGTATTTTCAGTCAAATAAATGCAGGCTTTGTGAGCATAAGTATTTCATAGTATAATATAGAAACCAATTAGATAATAGATATAGATATATAGGTAACACTTTACAATAAGATTCCATTAGTTAATGTTAATGTATGAACTAACATAAACAAACAATAAATAGATTTATTACTGTATATTTTAATTATTAGTTAAGGTTGAAATTAACATTAGCTAAGATTAATAAATGCTGTAGAAGTATTGTTCATGCTTAGTTCATGTTAAATAAAGTAGTTAACAAATGTTAACTAATTAGCCTTAATGTAAAGTGTTACAGATATATCTATAGAGAGAGAGTGTATATATATATATAGAGAGAGAGAAATATAGATACATACTGTATATAGATATAGGTTTGAAGTGTGTGTGTGTGTGTAAATATTAATTTACATAACTAAATGAATATTAAAATGGACCTTTTTTACTTCCTTAATGCACATTCCCAGTCTTATTGTGTTAAATGGATCAATTGGACATGGTAATTTTACATTGTTGATATTTTTACTATAAAACAAGACAAAGATATGATTTTTTTGCAGTGCAGATCAGCTGATTCATGGGATATATTATACATTGAAAACACTTGTGAATACAGAAGCACACTGGAGGTGATTTGAGACAACTTACCTGGGTAAACTAGTGATATAACAGCTCTGTTTGGTTTCAGCACTTGGTCTCTGTAACAGAAGGGATGAGAAAGTGGATTCGATTTCCTTTCTGTGTACAGTGATTGTGCTGCTGGCTCAGAGTCGTTCGCATTAGCGGCGTCATTATGTAACCTGTCTGCCTTGATCAGTTCAATTCGCTTTTGTGAGCATCTGTGTTTGTGTGTGCCAGCCGTACATGCGTAAAACAAACCGATTAGTGACCTCAAACAGATGCCTACTGTTGGTGTGTCCCACCAGAACCGTGTTAGCTACTAAATTTTACGTTGAAGTGTTAAATGTGAAGTGTTTGACTTCTTCTGAACGGATTTTTCATAATTTCTGAAAGATTGACTATAAGTGCACATGAGAAAACTCAGTATAACAGTGATCATAATCTGTGCAATTTATGTTGTCAATCCTTAAAAATATATTTTCAGAGCTGCAGCGTCTAAAAACTAGTCCTGCTTGCTTATGTCGAGATCTCTTATCTCTTTGACTTACTGAAAAGGCCTCATGTTTCTCAAAATACATGCAATGCCAATTCGATCATAATGTTATCTGCAGTGTCTGATGTAAATAAAGGGCAAACCTGCTCCTGTACCGGTTTTGTTAGAACAAATTATGCCCAAAGGAAGACGTATGTGCATCGAGAAGAGAATCAAAACCCCTCAGGGGGCCATCAGCATGCAGACAGTATAAATCTTGAGAGAATTGCACTGGAATTCCTTCCTGCTTTTTAAAGCAACCCAATATAAAGCCGCATGAGGTCATTTGTCTTCAAACGGCCTTGCAGGAGAGACAGAAACTCAAACGTTTTGGAAATGATGTCAGCAAGAAAAGGCCTTCCTCATTCTCATGCTCTGCTAGCAATCAAAAAATGTAGTTAATCATTAGCTTTGTTCCAAAACCTACTGAGCTGTCTTGTTGCCTACTAGCTACAGGCAGCTGCCTTTTAAGGGAGCATCCTATCCTTATACGTGACCAGACAAACTGCATGGCACACAAATAACTGGATTCACAATTGATTTCAGTGAAGAATGTTAGCATGTTGCTAAGCTAACACTGTGATGATACGTATAATGATAAAAATACATTGTATAAAATATTGGGTAATTTTTTTCTGTTTTTAATCAATACTTTTGAGTATTAAATAAACAAAAGTTTGACATTAGTGTGTTGCTAAGCTAACCGCGTGATACTGTATCAGGGTTATGATGGTTCATTAAAACTAAAACCATTTTTATGGTTTTACTTGAAATAAAAGAAACATTAACTGAAATATAATATAACATAAAACCTTTTTTATTTCAGTTAATTTTTATTTGATTTAACTTGATGCATCAAAATACTAAAACGGAAGTATACACTTATAAAAACTATGCTGACTAATCAAAAATACATTGCACACAAATATTGTTTTAATTATATATTATTATCTTGATATTTAACAATGTGATTATATAATCATACACAATTCATAGGATTCTGTCTTAAAATGTGGCCAAAGCAAAGTATAAGACAGCATAATTAAGTTGTCTTTGTGTTGAGAGGGCATGTGATGTATTAAAATGCTGCCTCTGTAGGCAGCACACTAGGATTTGGAACAAAGCCATTGCATTTATATCATTATGTTTATACTGTGTTCAAAAACTAACTTGGCCCTCATTCCCTATCAGTTTGTTAAGCTTTGTGTTGTGATGCTTTTTGTCAACCTATGATTTTGGCCCAGGGGTGGGAAAGTGAAGCTACACAGGCTTCTGAAATGAAAACGAATGGTAAATGGAAACTAACTGATGGGACACACAGAGGGCAGTGAGTGAGGACAAAAACAGGACAAATGAAAGCATGGCCTCTCTCTCTCTTTCATTCGGATGTTCTTCCAGGGTGACTGACTACGTTTTGGAAGAATTAGCTCAAATGGTGTCGTGTCTGTCAGCCGTCGACACATTCCACTTATTATGCCTTTTCACGCTCTCCTCTGTCCTTTACCTTTCCTTTCTATTTGTCCGACTCGCATGTACACTCACAGTCTTCGTGACTCTTTGTCTTTCAGTCACACTCTCTCTTTTTCTGGGTCCATCACTTCTCTCTTTGACTCCATCTCTCCGCCCCTCTCCTTTTGTCAAACAAGGTCCTTGCAGCAATCAAATTCTGCTTTTAAACAGCAGACGGACGGTTGTCACACACCTTGTTTGTCGTCAATTCGAAGGATACTTTGTGTGTAACAGCGATTCAGCTTTGTACCACAAGACCGTGATTCTCAGCAGCAGACAAACTACAGCATAGCTCTGATGTCCTAGACAACGGAATGAAAGATTGGTCACAAGATGGGTCTTTTTTTGGCTTGATCCCTTTTCCGTTCAATTTAACTGCCGTTAGAAAGGACAGGCTGAGCAGGCGGCACCATGGGTTGTGTCAGAGAGTGAGAGCTGTTTTGTATTTATCGTGGGATTCGGTCTAAATGCTATTTATGGATTTGCATGAATCCCCATCCATCAGTCTCTGCAGGGTCATTGTGGATTCTGATGTTTTATTGATGTAATCATTGAAACGTTTCTGACAGAGATGATTTTATCAACCACTAAACATGACTGAAAAGAAGATCTGAAAGTCTGAGACCACTAGTGAAAATGTTTTGATTGTATTATCAAATTATATTATCAGCATTTGGGTATAAAGTAATTATAATTATTATTTAAAAGTAAATATTAATTATATGTATTGTATGTAATAGTTAATTGTAGGCTATTTAATTTCTAATTATATTAAGATTTAATTATAGTATATTCATTTTTAATTATATATTATGAATATTTCCATGTTGTTGTTGTATAAACAGAAGTTTTTATCTAATTTTACTAATTACTTTCTCTCTTTATTTCTCCTCAGCTCTTTCGAGAGGTCCGGATCATGAAGGGCCTCAATCACCCAAACATAGGTGAGTATTTTAGATGCTTTTGCGTGAACGTTTACTTTGCCAAAATGTCAACATCTGAGGCCTCTCAAAGCACACTGACCACCTCTAAAATTCCTTCAGTTTATATTATCTGCATCTATAGCAATGTTGTATTAGTATTATTAATATACTCTTATATACAATTTATTAATATTTTTAATTGACTTTTATTTTTGTCTTCCATTTTTATTTTTATTTTAGTTAGTAATTTTGTTATGTGGTTTAGTCACTTTTATGATTTTTTTCTAAATATTTTTATTTAGTTTTAGTTTATTTTATTTAGGTTTTTAGTCATTTTAGTACTTCAACTTATTTTATTACAGTTAGTTGCCAAGGCAGCATTTCTAAGTTTTTCATCTAATGTTTATATTTTATTTTATGTCAGCTTTGTTTCAATAAATGTTGAACTTCATGTTGGACTGTTCAAAAATTACAAAACAAAACAAAAAGTGGTAAAATATGGTGTGTCATGTCAGTGCGAATGAGATTTGAGAGCTACGTTGAGGAAAACATTTTCAGTGAAAAATGTTTTTAATTATTGGGTCAATTATTGAGTGAATTTTCATTTTTGGCTGAAGATTTCCTTGGAGTCAACAACCGGCACATATTCTCTATTGCTCGGTTTACTTATTACTTTTTTGCACATGGTAAAATTATCTTCTGATTGTGAATTTTTTCTTATATCTACAGTTCAGCTCTTTGAAGTGATCGAGACGGAGAAGACGCTTTACCTTGTGATGGAATATGCCAGTGGTGGTACGATTCCTCCCCACTTCAACATACATACATGCGTCCTACACTTTAATGCACTAGAAAAAGAAAAAGTTACTTCAATGTAGCAAATTACTTTGTTGAAAATGAACAAATTATGTTTCTGCTTTTGTCTCCTTCTCATTAATACCAAATGTACTGTCTAGCTTTTAACATAACTTTCGACATGAATAATCACACCTGTCTCCAGTCTTTGTACACGCTCACTCGTAAACATGCATGTGTGTGACTGTCACATCAATGAGCAGAGCTGCACAGGCTTCGTCCTTTATCTCTCTTCTTATCTTTCCCTTCCTTCGTCCTTCTATAGGTTTCATGTGCATTCACTGAAGCTGGGCCAACACAGCTCAGCAATTATAGTGATTTGCCGCTAGTAAAGATGCTCATAGTCAAATCAGGCTTAATTTAACTTTAGCCCGTCCTTCAATTGGCTGCTCTCTTAATGAATCACACGTTTCCACTCCTAATCTATCTGATGAGGCTGATGCACGTGCAAGAGTACAGACAGGCATGCGTACAGCGCTACCAATTATAGGTTTCATGTGCATTCACTGAAGCTGGGCCAACACAGCTCAGCAATTATAGTGATTTGCTGCTAGTAAAGATGCTCATAGTCAAATCAGGCTTAATTTAACTTTAGCCCGTCCTTCAATTGGCTGCTCTCTTAATGAATCACACGTTTCCACTCCTAATCTATCTGATGAGGCTGATGCACGTGCAAGAGTACAGACAGGCATGCGTACAGCGCTACCATGTGTGGGGAAGTTGTGGCCTAATGGTTAGAGGGTCGGACTCGTAACCCAAAGGTTGCGGGTTCGAGTCTCGTACCGGCAGGGATTGTAGGTGGGGGGAGGGAATGTACTGCGACTCGTAACCCAAAGGTTGCGGGTTCGAGTCTCGTACCGGCAGGGATTGTAGGTGGGGGGAGTGAATGTACAGCGCTCTCTCCCACCTTCAATACCACGACTGAGGTGCTCTTGAGCTCATTCTGTAAAATATTGCATCCAGTCATTGGGTATTAAGTAGCTAACTTCATTAATCAGGAAATTCCCAATCGATTGTCCATAACTAGATGAGTTATATTAGAGTTATATAGACCTCCATTACCCATCCGTGCTTATTGGAATCTTTACTCAATGTAGTTTTATGTAGGAATGTGATATATATTTGTACCATATGGATTGTTGAACAATATTAGAGAATTTCCTATGAGCAATAAATTGTTTAAATAATTTACTCACTTAAATTTCTAAAATAATATTAATAATTTTTACATTTTTAGCAAATCTCAAAATAAATATAAATTTTTCATATTGTACATTATAATCTTGTGATGCCTAATTCCATTTGATTCACTTTGATTTGTATTTTTCAGTTTTTTAAAATCTAATTTTAGACTGTAGTGTAGAATTTTAATATCGGCTGTTTATCAAGAGGAATTTAGACAAATTTATTTGTATAGCGCTTTTCATAATGCACATTGTTTCAAAGCAGCTTTATGGAAATTCATGATGTTAATGTTTATGGTATTTTAATATCTTCATGTGTTATAGTTGCATTTAGCAGATCAGAGCTGGGTGATAATATAGTTTACATTTTGTAATGATGCTACAGATCAAGCAGTTGAAATATTCTATAGTATATACACTGAACAAAATTATAAAAGCAACACTTTTGATTTTGCCCCCTGTCTAAATCTGTGTTAGTGAGCACTTCTCCTTTGCCGAGATAATCCATCCACCTCACAGGTGTGGCATATCAAGACGCTGATTAGACAGCATTATTATTGCACAGGTGTGCCTTAGGCTGGCCACAATAAAAGGCCCCTCTAAAATGTGCAGTTTTATCACACAGCACAATGCCACAGATGTCGCAAGTTTTGAGGGAGCGTGCAATTGGCATGCTGACTGCAGGAATGTCCACCAGAGCTGTTGCTCGTGAATTGAATGTTCATTTCTCTACCATAAGCCGTCTCCAAAGGCGTTTCAGAGAATTTGGCAGTACATCCAACCGGCCTCACAACCGCAGACCACGTGTAACCACACCAGCCCAGGACCTCCACATCCAGCATCTTCACCTCCAAGATCATCGGAGACCAGCCACCCGGACAGCTGCTGCAACAATCGGTTTGCATAACCAAAGAATTTCTGCACAAACTGTCAGAAACCGTCTTAGGAAAGCTCATCTGCATGCTCGTCGTCCTCATCGGGGTCTCGACCTGACTGCAGTTCGTTGTCGTAATCGACTTGAGTCGGCAAATGCTCACATCCGATGGCGTCTGGCACTTTGGACAGGTGTTCTCTTCACGTGTTGCAAGGATCTGTACACAATTCCTGGAAGCTGAAAACATCCCAGTTCTTGTATAGCCAGCATACTCACCGGACATGTCAACCATTGAGCATGTTTGGGATGCTCTGGATCGGCGTATACGACAGCGTGTTCCAGTTCCTGCCAATATCCAGCAACTTCTCACAGCCATTGAAGAGGAGTGGACCAACATTCCACAGGCCACAATCAACAACCTGATCAACTCTATGCGAAGGAGATGTGTTGCACTGCGTGAGGCAAATGGTGGTCACACCAGATACTGACTGGTTTTCGGACCCGCCCGGACCCCCCAATACAGTAAAACTGCACATTTTAGAGATGGTCTTTTATTGTGGCCAGCCTAAGGCACACCTGTGCAATAATCATGCTGTCTAATCAGCATGTTGATATGCCACACCTGTGAGGTGGATGGATTATCTCGGCAAAGGATAAGTGCTCACTAACACAGATTTAGACAGATTTGTGAACAATATTTGAGAGAAATAGGCCTTTTGTGTACATAGAAAAAGTCTTAGATCTTTGAGTTCAGCTCATGAAAAATGGGGGCAAAAAAAGTGTTGCGTTTAGAATTTTGTTCAGTGTATTTCGCCCTTCGTAGTATCAGTTATCGACCAAATAAATTAAAATAGATAATTATTATCTTATTTCAACTATTTCCTTGAAAAAATTTTAATTGGTTTGTTTTTAAAAAACAATTAAATTTGAATTAAATTTTGCAAAATATTATTATTATTTTTAAGCGTACTCAAATTTTTCTTCTATGGTAGGTGAAGTATTTGACTACCTCGTATCCCACGGGAGAATGAAGGAAAAGGAGGCGCGTGCTAAATTCCGGCAGGTAAGACATATCATAATCAGTGCAACTTGAAACTTGTTCACCTTTGATGAAATAAAAATCTAAAAGGAGCAAAACCACGCTGTATTTTCTGTTTTTAATGTGTTAAACATGCTATACATTTTTATTCCTATTACCCTGTTTTATTCCTGTTTCCTGTTTCAGAGATGTCGTTGTCTGTGTTTCTCTTTCAGATCGTGTCTGCGGTTTATTACTGTCATCAGAAGAAAATTGTTCACAGGGACCTGAAGGTTATTGTTCTTTCACATGACATATTATGTCAGTAAACTGTGTAATGATAAAACAGTAAACTGCTTTATCATTACACACTTTGCTCCCTTTTAAAATAACCCCAAAGCGCAAAGCTATTAAATTCCTGCTCATGGTTATATATCCTATCTTATACCTCACCCAGGCGGAAAACCTCCTGCTTGATGCAGACTCCAACATCAAGATTGCTGACTTTGGCTTCAGTAATGAATTTACGCTGGGCAGTAAACTGGACACGTTCTGCGGCAGCCCCCCTTACGCCGCCCCAGAGCTCTTTCAGGGGAAGAAGTATGATGGGCCAGAGGTGGACATCTGGAGTCTGGGAGTTATACTGTACACGCTGGTCAGCGGATCACTGCCCTTTGATGGACAAAACCTCAAGGTAAATTACTCAACTTAGTATAAGAAACGAAAGAAAGGCCTTGAAAAAGAGTAGAGCGATGTATGAGTATGTCAAAAAGTCATCCAACAACCATGTTTATCTAGATATGTTTTAATTTTAATATTTTTTCCAGTGGTAGGTTGGAATGCACTGATATTAAAATTCCCCCTGATAGACCTAAGCTAATAATTATTTTTATATTATGGGGCGATAATTGATAAATGGTTGCCATTAACATTCTGCACTAGTTTTTGTATATTAATTAAAATAAAGCACAAACTAAACTAAAATCAATCATTTTTAATGCTACAAGTGAATTTAATATTACAGCATTATAATGTACAGTATGAAAAATAGATTTTCATTTTGAGATTTGCTTAAAATTGCATTTACATTTGTGTTATTACATTTTTTTATATATTAAGTGACTATTAAATGATAGCAAAAGCAATCCACATGTAAAAAATAATGAAAATGCTCACATTTAAATGTATAATATCAGCCAATATATATCCAATATCAGCAATTATAATAAATAAAAATATGTAATGTCCTGTTATTATGCAAGATTTATATATTTCTATTGTTTGTGAGCACTATGATAGCTCTGGTCAATAAAATTGTTTATTTATTTGTTGCATATATTATATTTTTCTCATTCTCGAAAACAGTGAAATTCATCTATTGAAGATAAAATAAATTACGTCTACGTTAAATAAATGCCACATTGTGTTTATTGATAGAAACATTCAACTTTCATTTTAAGGACATTTTTGTTTACTTTTGTTGCAAACTTTTTAATATGTTGAGTCACAACTAATATTCAATGTAAAATCTTGTGTCATTCTGAACAGTCATATGACAACAATTTGAGACATTTTCTAAGGCAGCACACGTGCAGCAGTTGCTCTTATGAAATGCTTTGCTCTCAAGTAATGTAGGTCAAGTGAGCTGTGATTGTTTCTTTGTGCCGTGGGGGCGATTCGGTGGCTGACGGGTTCAGAATTAGGTTATGTGTTGAATAGAAGTCTGTGTTTTTCCCTCAGGAGCTGCGTGAGCGTGTGTTGAGGGGGAAATACCGTGTGCCATTCTACATGTCTACTGACTGTGAGAGCATCCTGCGCCGGTTCCTTGTGCTCAACCCCACCAAGCGCTGCACCCTGGAGGTGAGGAGGAGCAACTGTGACCGGCAATCGACCATCACAGTTGATAATACGTCTTATTGTTTGCATGGATCTTGCGGGCCTTTGCTCACTCTATCTGACTTTCTGTTCTTCCCTTTCAGCAAATCATGAAGGATAAGTGGATGAATGTCGGGTACGAAAACGACGACCTGAAGCCTCATGTAGAGCCTGTGGAGGATTATAATGACAGCAGCCGTATAGGTAAGAAATCCTGCCACCACTTCCCCTTTTGGCCCTTTTACATGATTTTTTTAGAAAGTAATTTTCTTAAAAAAAATTTGGGGGCTTTCCTGTATATAAACATATTCATAACAAGATGTATCTTGCACATTTATGCTTTTTTAATACATATTTTTTATAATATTTAAGTAATACATTTACATTTTTGTATAATTTTTTACCCCATTGCCAACATTTTATTTCTCTAGATATATGATTAAAACAATTTGCAAATGAAGTAAGAAAAATAAAAACCATGCAAAACGTATGGTGTAAATACAGTTTTTCGGTGTTTTTGAAAGTAGTCTCTTATGCTTACGTAGTCTGCATTTATTTGATTAAAACAATAGTCAAAACAGTAATATTGTGAAATATTATTACAATTTAAAATAACTGTTTTCTATTTTAATATATTTCAAAAATATAATTTATTCTTGTGATGCAAAGCTAAATTTTCAGCAGTCATTATTCCAGTCTTGAGTGTCACATGATCTTTCAGAAATCATTCTAGGAAATCTTTTGTAACAATGTAAAAGCTTTTTGATCAATTTAATGCATGCTTGCTCAATAAAAGTATTAATTTCTTTAATAAAATCATTAGTGTATATTCTGTGAAGAAAAGCTTACCTTTCACAATTTTACTTATCAAAGTAAAATGTATCTTGTTTTTAAGATGTATATATTTTTTCTTATATATAACAAGACAGATTACTGAGAAAAAAAAGATAACGATAAATAATTTTTTGCGTTGTAGTAACAAGAAGGTTGTGTTTCAAACCTTGCTAGCAAGGCACTTAAAACCAGATTGCTTAAATTTGGTTAAAATTGTTTGCTAAATGACTACTTGCTTATTTGCTTTAATTGTTTTTGCTCTCTCTCTGGTCATACAGATGTGATGGTAGGAATGGGTTACTCCCGTGATGAAATCAAAGATGCCTTGAGCACACAGAAGTACAATGAGATATTTGCCATGTATCTGCTGCTAGGCCGCAAGAATGAGGTGAGATAGGGATTGCCGCTGACCTGAGAACAGCCTGTGCATTATCCTATAAGTGTGTAATATCTTACAGTATATGTTTACCATATAGGATGGCGTAGAGTCCCGGTCGAGCAGCAGTTTGTCTCTAGCACGGGTGCGGCCCAGTCCCATCACTAATGGCACCAGCAAACACTCCTCCACCTCCTCATCCAGCTCCACCTCTGCCTCCAGTCACACTAAACCCCAGCGCAGTGCCTCCACCTACCACCGCCAGAGGAGGCACAGCGACTTCTGTGAGTCCCAACACCCCTCATGGATCATTTCATTTTTATAGTTTGATATTATTTATAGCTTAATTATAATTATAGGTTAAAATAATAATTATTATTATTATCAGTAATAATAATAATCATTAATAGCAACACATTTTATTATTGTTGTTGTTGTTGTTGTTAACATAATTTATAATTGTCATTATTTATAATGTTTGTCAGGTGGGCCATCAGTGCCAGTAACCCACCCCAAACGCAGCCCCACCAGTACAGGAGATGGGGAACTAAAAGAGGAGCGTCTGCCCTCGAGGAAGGCCAGCTGCAGTGTGGTGGGCAGTCGTAGCATCCCCCCGTCGAGCCCCATGGTCAGCACAGCCAACAACCCCAACAAAGCTGAGATCCCTGACCGCCGCAAAGACATCAATGCAACAACGGTAATCAAGCACAGGAAATCATATACATCCTGTTGCAGGAAATATCAATTAAAATATTAATTGTTCAGGAGATTTTTCACAATTGTTCACAAATTCGGTCTTAGGGTCTGTGCACTATATTCCAAGTCTTTTGAAGCCATATGATAGATTTATGCAAGGAAGCAACTGAAATATAAGCAGTCAACCTTACTTACAGCCGTGGTCACTGTTTACTTTCACTCTGTGAAAAAGGGAAGCTGGATATTCTGTTATAAATAACTTATTTTGTGTTCCACAGAAGAAGAAAAAAAGTTTCCAAAGACAAGTAAAATGATGATGATTATGCTAATGACAGTTCAAGTGCCGTCCATTAAAATGTCACATAACTTCCTGTACACCAAATACATCAATAACAACAATTATTCCCCGGGATATAATGGCACATGTTCACATTCGTTATCAGCATTCTCTGATCATAAAGTGATGTTTCCATGCAGGCATGAATTTCTGAGGACAGTTGTGTCAGAAAAGCACGTCATATTTGGATAGCTGCAATAGTATATCTGTGTAAAATCCATTGTTTTTGGTTTTCAATACCTGCTTCCTGTTTCATGCTTTAGAACAACATCCCTGCCAGTACCATGACCCGTAGGAACACTTATGTATGTACGGACCGTACAAGCACTGACAGACACACCTTACTACAGAATGGGAAAGAGAACAGGTAAAACGTGTCTCTGTATTTTATTTTTGTATATATGCATTGAAGTTTCAGAATTGATGTACATGCTGATGCCGAAAATATTTTTTTCTGTGTGCTTGTTTATTGAGATGGATTTGGTCTGTTATGCTTCAGCAGTGGCAGATGGTGACTGCTTAGCTGTCCTTCTATCACCCTCCTCTCTCTCTTTCCTCCTCTTCGGGGGAGGCCCAAAGACTGGGTGTCATGTGACTTAAAGAGAACGAGAGGAGGCACGTGGATTGTCTGGGTCACAAGGCTGCTTGACTGGTAGACCTAAAGAAGCCTCCCTCCCCCGAGCCCAGCTAGTACAGCACACGTGTCCACACACGCAGAATCATTGTCACCAGAATGTGACAAATACACAGTGAAATCTGAGAGGAAATCTGAAATGATTTTTATAATTTAATGCAATGTTTTTTTGATTGCAAATAGTATTATCAGGGTAATGATTTTAATGATATTTATATTTTACAATTAATATTAATAAGTCACAGATTTGCATAATTGATTTGAAATAATGTAGAATATTTCAATAGAATTTGTTAATTTTACTGTTTAAAATCATCAAACCTAAATTCTGAGATGTTAAATCCCAGACTAGTCTCAAATTTATTGGACCCCATATAAACACTGAATACATTCAACCCAGCCAAGCTATTTCAAACCCTTCATCACACAAATTTTCTGCCCAGAACTGCTATTAATGACTGCAGTGTTTCCGACCAATAGAAGCTAATATGTGAAACTCTGTTATAGGAAATCCTGTGTGTGTGTGTGTGCGCGTGTGTAAGGTCCATCAGCGCAGGGTTATTTAGAGCGTTAAGTGAAGTGGCCCCGGGCCAGTGGGCAGACTGAGGCAGCATGTGAGATCTGTTAGATTTCTGCCAAAACTGAGCGAGACGGAGGGGACAGAGGCAGTCCGTTGCCAAGAGCTGCTCGTCTGTGACGTGAACCCATCTGAACTGAGACATTAGTAGTGCTAGTTACTATGGACAGCATCACTATTCCTATTCAAGAGGAGAGGTGTGCTACTGCTTGTCTAAGCGATTCCAAAAGTGTTCAAGGGGTCCTTAGTAACAACACCCTTAACTACCAGGGGCGTGTCTACGTGGTGGCCAGTGGTGGCACCGGCCCCCCAGGAAATTTGGCTGGCCACCCCAGGTGCCCCCCCCCAGATGTCTTGCCATAGGCTTGTTTTTAGTAAATTTCTCATTTTAGGCGGTCTCTATAGTGTGATCTTAATGACAATGTTGAGAGCGCATAATGTTACGCGATCCATGTGCGCGAGGACGAATCTCTCCACTCCCAAGCGGATGTAGTTCATTCACACAAAACTGGACGTGTGCTTTTAACATACATCGTTCCGCAAACACAACCCCCCCACCACCACCACTATGAACACCTTAGTAATGCCAGTACCATGTGAGTAGTGGATCATCATTTTTCTTCTTACTCTCCTTTTCTCTCTTTGTCCTATGACTTTCTCTCCTGTTTCCCTGGTTCGGATTAGTTTAATAAACAGATAATAAAGAGATTTCTCACGCCTTCACCATTCTCTGCGTATCTCTACGACAGCATTCAGATGTGCAGTCGTGTGCAAGCTTTTTTCCGCTAAGGGTTCAGTTTTAATTTGCCTTAAGTGGCTGTTTCTGAGATGGGAATAAGAACACAAGAGAGCTCATGCCTCAGTGACTCAGCATCCTGCCTCACATTTACGCTCAACTAAACCCAGCCAGAGCTGCCTTTCTGAGCTTCGAGATCTGATATTGGTTTAATCGTATCGCCACAGAGCTGTTACTGTGTTTCGTTTTGGACTTTGTATTATGGATTGAGTTCTGTTACCAAAGTAGCCTCCAGTTATATCCATGATAACTGCTAATTAAAGCTAGATTTTTGCATTTTCACATGCATTTTTGCCTGTGCAAAACTTGCTACCATAATGTTCTGGGTGGTTGTTAGAATCCTATAATGATTGTTCTGGGTGGGTATCATTCATGTCCATAGCAAAAGCAATGCTGGACGAGTTACACACAACTTCAGTTTAGGGGGAATTTAATTTCCATCCATGTTTTCTTGTCTCTTTCCTCAGCTCTTTGTCACATCGTTTACCTCCAGCCTCCCCGTCCACCCACAGCATCTCCGGGGCTGGTGCCTCCAGCTCCACATCTTCCGAGCGTTCTCGGTTGACTAGGGGCTCCACCATCCGCAGCACCTTCCACGGGGGCCAGCTCCGGGACCACCGGCCTCCCACCCACGCACCCCCCACCTCACCCACCCTCTCTCACGAAGCCAGCCCTCTGCCACACTCCCGTAGCCGTGCCACCACAAACCTGTTCTCTAAACTGACCTCAAAACTTACCCGCAGGTAAGAAGAGAACGACAGATTCTTGTAAACCAGAATGACTTTAAGAGAGTAAACTTTTGAATATTATAGATAAAAATAGATCCAAATAAAATCAAGTTCCATATAATCAGTTCGCTCTTTCCAAATATTCTGCTTTTTAGAGTTAGCATGGTGCTATCTGAGGACATTTAAGGCCTGTTCACACCAGAGAATAACTATAATAATAATAAACGTTAACATCCACACCAGTGGATGCTAACTATAAGTATAACAATAACTATATTACCATCCACCCCAAGAACAATGATTATAAAAATAACTGTAAAAATAACGATATTTGTGTCCGCACCAACGGCCGGTAACTATAAATATACCTACAACAATAATTATATTCATTTTATATATATCCAACCAATGGACGCTAACTATAAAGACAACTACATTATCATCCGCACCAAGGAACTATAACTATAAACACAACTTTAACAATAACTACTGTATGTTAACGTCCACAACAACAGACGATAACTATAACAATCACTATATTATTGTCCACAATAACTAAAAATATAACTTTTATGATAACTAGATTTGCATTCACCTCAAGAACGGTAACTATAAAGATAACTATATTATTGTCTGCACTAACAGACGATAACTATAAAAATAGCTATGTAAGAGACCACACCAATAAATGATAACTATAAAAAATATTTTAAATCTTTAATATTTAAATAATATTTTAAATATTTTAAATCTTTAATTTGGGTGGATTCTCATTGGCTGTCAGTGTTTATATCGTTCATCAGCTGGAAGAAAAAACTTTCTGAAATTGATTCCAAGGATATTGTTCCTCTGTATTTCCCTATTCTCTCAGAAAAAAAGAAGGAATTTATATTTAACTTTATAGTTATAGTTATCATTATAGTTATCGTCTTTGATGTGATCGGCCTATTAGCTGCATAATATCAAAATAACATAGGCTCCACTGCTGAAGCCAATCAGTTTACAAAGTCATCTTTCATTTGGTTTGGTGCCCATTGTCCTGTGCAATCTGAGGAGGTAATGGAGTTAGATATGGGAGCTTTTGGAGTCTGTAATGTAATTGAGATGTTCAGTAGCATGTAGAAACGCTGATGGGGCGCTTTGCTCTTCCGCATTCTCAGTGAAATTGTTTATGTGCCTCTGGGCTGTAAGCCAGAAAGAATGACTTTTGCAGGGGTATGCATCTAGAAGCTCTTTATTAGATTAGAGCAACCTTTCTATCTCTTAAAGAAACTTCCCGATTAGATTAACCTACCTAGGGTGACATCCAATGGATAAAGTCCTTTTCCGTATAAGTTTGCATATGTACTCTTTGCATTAACTCTTCCTCAAGCCTCCTCTGTTATTAACCGACAGCTTCAGGCACCTGCTCCCCCTCGTGTCCCTCTATCTCTTGTTCTTGGCTATTGTTGGGTGCTCTGTGTTTCTGTTTTGTTTATTTGTTTCTTTGCTTTTTTTCCTTGCTGCAATCTTATTTCTCTCTCGATCTTCCTGTTCCCCTCCTTCTTTCTGTCTACCAAACTGTCCTTCTCTTCACTGTCCTTTTTCCTTCCCTTCATCAACTCTTAGGGTCAATCTTGACCCCTCTAAGCGCCAGAACTCAAACAAGTCAGTCTCGGGCTGCACTCTGCCACAGGGATCAAAAACAGTTAGTAAGTTTTCTTCCTGTTTGTGGACTTTTTGCCATCTCTCAGTCTGTCCAAATACTCACAGTCTCACCGCTCTCTTTGGCACCTGTGTTGGCGCTGAGTGTCAGAACACCTCCTTGAGCTTGTACACATATATTTATTTGCTTTTTAAAGGAACAATTCATCCAAAAATATAAATTTTGGATAGTCATCATACTCACCGTCATGTCATTCCAAACCTGTATGGTATTCTTTCTTCTGTGGAGTTTTGAGAGCTGTCAAGCTCCAAAGACCATGTATCGTATGCTATGTAGAATGCAGCTGGGTTCCGAAAGTTAAAATTCCATTCATTTTCACATTAGGGAAATTGATTTTGAACAATAACTTCTAAACTTTTAAAGACAGACCTACTGTGAGCTACAAGGTTGTTAATCGATAGTATTTGCTTTTGTCTAAGCTGTTAGTCTGCTTTATTGCAAAAACATTTTTTAAATATATTTTCAGATATGGTACATCAAGACGTGTCATGCCAGGTCTTGCCACAACATGTATGAATCAGCAAGTTTTTAGAGCAACTGCAAGGAGAAGACTTCTTGCAATTCCATTCCGGTTCCATTTTACAACCGGTTCCAAATTTCCCATAACTGGGTATTCGATCATTTCGATTCCCGCTTTCGCTTTTTAATGTGATTTTAAACGATTTAAGCACAGAAAAGAACTTTACGCACTGTTTTGCATGCACGGCACACATCTGAAGCGCGAGCAAGGGGAACCCGGCTGCGGTTCTCTGTGTTCGTTCTCCAACCGTTCCGTGCATTATTTACACTGCAAAAAATTTAGTTCCGGGCTGGAAATGGCTTCTTTCACATCTTGCAACCAATATGTACAAAATTACGTCAGAATATCCTTGTAAATACAGCCGTTTTTTTGTCTTAAGTGAACGTAAACAGGTGAGAAAGAAAACACCTGGTTTCATTAGTAGCGGAATGCTACAATATCATAAATAAATACAGCTGAACAAATTTCAGGTAGGCCTACAGAAATTGAAATCAAAAGTTTCAAAACACTGCATAGTTTACTTTTGATAAATAAAATGTAGATTAATCCTCATTAAAGTTACGACAGATATTTAGTGAATTTAGTAAATTAGTGAATATAAATGACAAGCACCACGTTTATTAGGCTGCTGTCTCTACATGAGTTCTCAGTCATTCTGTAACTTTATTAAAGGGGTCATATGATGCGATTTCAAGTTTTCCTTTCTCTTTGGAGTGTTACAAGCAAAATAATGATCTTTAAAAAAGCATCATATGACCCCTTTAAAGCACTGAAGGGGGTAACTGTTATGGCCGTAACCCACGCCGTACACAGAAGGAAACAGAAGAAAAACAAGGAAGAATAGCACTCGCTGCTCTGTGCTCTCACTCTCCCAACTAACTCTGAGGTCTGAACTCTCTTTAGTCCGTCCTCCACCCGCGCCGGACTATCCCCGCCCCTTAAAGTGAACAGAGACTAACAGCTATAACCAGTTATTGCTAAAATGAACATTGCTAAACATCATGACATTAACAAAAGTCCTTCAACATTTATAGCAACATAACACTATTAATAATTGAATTGTTTGTTCCTATTTTATTACTGACTGTGTACTTTAACAATTTAATGTTTGAAATTTATGTTAGTCTAGTTGTTTTTGCTGTGGTATTTTTGCTGAAACCATAGGCAAATGTTCCTCTTTTAGGCCTAAGGGTTCTGTGGGCTGCTGATTTTTGCTCATGTTATTCAGCTGCAACAGAACACTTTGTGAAAAGACAGAATAAATATGTTTGACTTTTTTTTTTTTTTTTTAATTTTAGATTTTTTGATCTTATTGGAATCGAAACAAGGAATCGTTAAGCAGAATCAGAATCAGAATCCCAACCCTACGTACAAGTCATTTGGACCAGTTTTACACTACTTAATTTGTCATTTCCACAGCATGACAGTCAATTTGTGTATTATGCAAAATATTTTGCTTGTGATAAGAAGAAAAGAATTATACATGTTTGAAATGACAGGGTGAGTAAATGATTTCAGTTTTGACAGAACCACACTATTTTGATTATTGCTAGTGCATTTTGTAAAAATACATTATTGTGGATATTTAATAAGATTTAATATTTAAAAAAAGTTCTGTATTTGTGTTTGATGCTCAAGGGGTCTTTTACACCATAGCACCGTCCATGTATCAGCCTTTTCATGCATTAATTCATGCATTTCTCTCACCTTTTACTCATTCAAGGGAATGACATTTAGCTTGGTCCAAGGAATACTGTGTGCCTAGTGAAAGTTTCCAGGTTTCTAGTGAAAAATGCAGTAGCAAGAAGACTGGAGTAATGGCTGCTGAAAATTCTGCTTTGTCATCACAGGAATAAATCACATTTTAAAATGTATTTGAAAAAAGAAAATGAATATGTAAATTGTAATAATATTTCAGAATATTACTATGTTTTTGATCAAATACGTGCAGCCTTGGTGAGACTTCTTTCAAAAACATTCAGAAATATAACAGACCCAACATTTTTAAATGGTAGTGTATTTCTTGACATTTAAAAAAAAAAATTAATGGCATTTTATTCAGGCCTTCCAAAATGTTCTACAGCTTTTTCTGATAGTCACACTGAATTTAAATAATGCTCAGATTGTAACTGTTTTTGAAAATGGTTTTATTATCCTGAAGAACTCCAGTGTCTCCTGAAAGGTAACAGGTTTTAGTGTTTATCTAAACATTTCCTCTCTCTTTTGATTGTAGAAGGGTTTTCAGACTTTTTTTAGGATGTTTATTTCAAACTATTTAGGATGATTTTGTTGGTAACACTTTACCGCAAAGTTCACATAAACATGAAATACATTACGTATCATAAACTATCAAAAAGTTGTTTCTTATTAATGTTACCCAATGCTCTACCTAATGTTAACAAATGGAACTTTAATATAAAGTATTACCTTTCTATTTACTGCTGATCAATTTATTTAAATAATGTCACAGACTTCTAGACTTAAGTCTGGATTTTTGTTCTTGCATATTTTTAATATATTTCTCTCTTGTCCCCCCTCCATCCCCCTTCCGCTCATTTACGTCATCGCCCACCCTCCATTTCTTCCTCATTTCACCTCCTCCTCCCTCCACAGTCGCTATCTATCTGGGTATCAAAAAGCGACAGAGCCCCGGACCCCCCGATGCGGCTGGGATGTGAAGGTGCGGAGCCCGCGGGACCCGGCTGAGGTGGTTTTGGCTCTGCGGGAGGCAGCGCAGGGCTGCGGTTGCCAGGTCCACCAGGCCGGGCCCTTCCTCCTCTCCTGCACCCACGGAGCTGCTGGCTCCCGAGTTGCCTTCGAAGCAGAGGTGTGTCAGCTGCCCAACGGCCCCGCCAATACCAGCGGTGTTCGATTTAAACGCCTGTGGGGGGCACCGCTTGCCTTTCGGGACATTGCCACCAACGTGTCCAAAGATATCGAACTCTGAGGGAAACAGGGGGTGGAGGGCAGGGACAAAAGCATTGGACAGAAAGATGGGATGAGTGGACGTAGCCCCGCCCACACCCCCGCCCCCTCTAAGCCTACAAAGACTGGCACACATAAATTGAGAACTGGGCACCTGCTCACACAAAAGCCCTGCTGAAGGAACTCCCTTTACCAGGTCTGTTTTACCACTGATTTTACCTGGTATCTTAGCCATGTTTTTTTAACACCCATTTTTTTGTGACGTGTTCACTCTGTACATTGTCATTCCTTTTTAACTGCTGCTATTTAACTCATTTTTTGATTTCTATTCTTCCACTTTGCCAGCGAGAAGAGTATGTTTTATTTTATCCTTGTTTAAATAGCCATATTCACAAAAAACACGTATGAACGCCACACTATTTCATACCGTAGACAACATGCAGAGCCGCTGACAATGCAAATGCTGAAAATTATAGCAATTTCTTTTGTAATTATTATAGCAATTTTTGAATGATCTTACTTGGTTGTCAAACTTGCCAGTGATGCAGGTTGAGTAGGCAAAATGTGAGGGGTGTACTCACTTCTGTGAGATACTGTACATTAAGTTAACAGCTGTGTCTGGAGGTACAAATCAAGACTTGTCAAGAATATAAAGACTTAAAACACAGAGTGATTGTTACATGGGGCTGTTTATTAACTTTGTACAAAAAAAAAAGTTAAGGTGAATACAACATAGCTAAGGAAGACAAAAGGAAAGAGAAAAAAGTAGGAAAAAAAGGTAGCGGGGTGGAGTGTCTCTTGGAAAAGTTAAGATGGCATGACTGCATGAAAGAACAAATAAAAAAGAAAAGCACTTTTGCCATTTTACTTCTGGGCAGGGATCATGTCATCAATGGACTCGCCCTTCTCCAGCTTCTTTTCCATTTCAACCATGAGCTTCACACCATCAACCACCAGCTGTACTTGCAGCACCTCGGAGGAGCCCAGACGGTCAGCGTTGGAGATGTCGAACACACCGCCGACAGAGGCAGTGTCCACACCACCTGTATAATAGAAGTACAAAGAGTCTCAAAATGATGATCACAGTGTAACTCTCTGCCATTTTATACATTCAATGATTTCAAGCCCACCTGTGCCACGCTTCTGAAGACGCAATCTGGTCAGGATCTCCTCAAATTTGGCATGTGTGCTGAGTTTGGGCAGCTTGACGTGCACACCACCGCGCAGGCCGGTACCCAAGTTAGAGGGGCAGGTCAGGATGAAACCAAGATGCTCATTCCACATGAAACCATGGTTGTGCTTTTTGAAGACGTCCTCAATCTGCAATATACAACAAGGAGTCAGGCCTTCGTTGCTTATCTTCGCATTAGATGACCAAAGGATTAAAAAGTACAGCATAATTAGGTAGTAAATAATGGGTTTACCTTCTGCAGGCCAACGCAGAACCTCTTGAAGACTTCCTTCATGTTGCCACCCTTCTGCATGGAGATGACACGCAGGTGATCCTCCTCATTCACCCACACCAGGAAGGTCTTGTTGTCATTGTGCCAGATGCCTCTTGCGTCAGGCCAGTCGCGAGCCATGCCAGCAGCCAACAGCAGGGGGGACACGGGCTTGTCAAACAGGAAGTGGTCAGCAATGAGCTGCTCCTGTTCCTTATCAGTCATGTCTTTCAGGGGGTAGTACTTGCCCTTGAACTCGCCATCCAGGCTGTTCAGAGCTGTGAGAGGAACAATGTGAACGTCAATAAGACCATGCATGTTGCTTTGTGGATGTCAGGACATAACGTTAATGAGACTCACCCTCAATGGACAGCTTCTCCACAGCTCTACGCTCACCACGGCTGTTGGTGGTAGGCAGGGTGAACCCCTTGAGGCTGCGGCCGGTACGCACACGGCTGCTCTGAACGTAGTTGGGGTCAAGGTCATCACCACCCTGCGCACAGGTAAACATCAGCCACAGTAGAGTAAAACAGCCATGATAATGTAAAAAACTTTAACATACCTTCAGGTTCTCCCAGTTCAGATCAGTCTGGTGCTTGTCGGTGGGCTTGTAGCCACCGTGACGGTCAGAAATGATGGGGTCAAACAATTCCTTGAAGACTTCGTAGGACTCCTCATCACCAGCCACACAGCCGACAGTCATGATGAAGGGATGGCCTTGAATTGGGATCAAAAGGTAGTGCTTTATATATCTTCTAGAACAACTAAAACATTGCTTGTGGTTTCTTGAAAGATTAGCTGCTATGGGACAATGAATTCAAACATGTTCTACTTACCAGGGTTGTCCACACCAGTCTGGATGCAGTCATCCAGGGTGAATCCACTGGGGGTTGACTTGCTCCTGAGCTTGTTGTAGATGTCCTTAGTCAGGACCTTGGCCATGTGGTTGTTGTGCTGGGAGAGGTCAGGGTACTCCTCCTCCAGAGAGAACTTCATCTTGTAATCGTTGTTGCAGTTCTTAGTCATGATTGCACTTTTCTGGAGATCTGCCGAAAGACAAGTAGTAAGGCAAGTTGGCAAAGTATTTACAGTGTACTTTGGAGACTTTGGAGATTAGTCTGCAAATCTTGTCTGCAGAGCTGTTGTCAGAGTGGACAACCAGGAACATTGCCTCAGGCCTACTAAGGTGTAGCTTACTCATTGGACCCAGGAAAGAGGGAAACCAAGGTACCTCATCGCTGCCATTGATATAGAGAATTATGAACGACTACCCATTTGCGTTCGGTCAAGGACAAGCACCGCTAGTTTCCAGAATAAGATGCCAGCAGTTCCAGACAAGGTTAATGCATACTATATTTTGTGTCCCAAGTAAACTTCAGTCTCCTAGTAACAAAATAGCTCGCATGCTTATATGCATCAGACAGCAGGTGATATTTTTAGCATGGCTGCCAAACTCACTCCCTTCATTCAAATCAGATAGCACATTCACCTCTCTAATTTCTGCTGGGGGAGGAGAATGCACACTCACCCCATAATTGGTATTATGTCCACGCCAATTTAGCTTTTGCAAAATTGAATTAACAAAATATTAGAAATATCAAATGCTTACAGTTTAGGAGTAATAAATCATTACTAATCTATTTGTCCACATATTCACAGCTTTTGGCACACAGTTGCATACAAAACAAATGCAATATCTGAAGTATTATAAATAGATGAGTAAAATACATCAGCTATAAATTCCCCCAGATAACATGACCTTGCACCAAAGTACAGCAGATGTCACGCACACAGATCATTCCTTCCATAGACAGCAAATCTACTCCAGACTGCTCTCTTATTAGCTTTCCAATGCATTATGACTCTTTGACGCTTATCAGGCAATGACAAGCTTTCTACAGATCTACCATGAGCAAAGCAGCTTTAAAATGATAAAACTCATGCAAACTGCATTTCTAATACTCCAACAATCAAGAGTAATTCCATAAGAATCCTGATATTGTGCATCAGGGATCCAGTCATTAACACCAATGAGGTTTGATTAATTTGTATGGGGAAATACTTTGGATCAAACGCACATAAAGCCACAGTGTATTACACCCTTTTTTGCTGAAGTTTTTCATGTTTGTGAAGTACCCCTTATTCCCTCCCTTGAGTTTACCTGTACGGGAGAAAATGTAACAGTCCTTGGGATCAGATCCTGTTCACCAAGCCAATGTAGGGGTTGCCCAACTTTGCAAGATGTCAGACCTTGGTTTATATACTTCGATGTTTGCTGCCCATTGGTTGCTGGGCTCGCACATGCTTGAACCTCATTGGACAGCTGCACTTCTTGATAGGGGTTTCAGGTTCTAAAAGGAAAGAAGCTACATCACAACACCCGAGATGGGGAGACAGCTGTCCCCACCCCCTCACAATGGCCTTTTCCCCTTGCTCAGTTATGAAATAACTCGAAGACCCTGCAGAAGCACAAAGAAGTTTCATTTCTTCATTTTAAGAACTATAATGCATTCCGTTATTAATTGTATAGCACTATTGTGTTATAGGCCTAAAACTGTCTTTGCTACTTTAATCTTTTCTAAGGGAAAAGACTCAAATTTAAACAAAGCCCACAAAAAATTAATCATAATATTCAGTGTTGTGAATATATTAAAGTTAAAATTGCCTTTATATGGTATATTAACTTTTTATGCTAAAAAATATGAAATAGTGAACTAATGAAATAGTATACATAAATTACTGTTCTCACTGTGGTAGTAGTTGGCCCTGTTTCCATCCATGTCTTGTAAGCTATACTTTGCATAAGAGAAGGGATCATGTGTCCCTGAGGTAAAGACAGCCTGTTGTACCTGAGAGAATATGTGTATTAGCAGTCAATCTGAAACCTGTGTGCCTAGTGTCCTATATAAATAAAACAAATTCTTCATGTTGAGCAGAGACAACAGAGAGAGAGAGAGAGAGAGAGCGATAAAAAGGGGGTTTTAGTGGTTCAATTGATTTTGGTTTCATCACATTTAGAGATATAGAATAGCTCTCTCACTGTTTGAGAACATTGCCCTGCACTGGCCCAGCCAAGCTGCCCTTATTGGGAGTAGATCTGCCCCTGGCTCCTCTAGCAGCTGAACCATTAATCACTCCAGTCTCACATATCTGCCCACAGTTGCTCCATTGCTTTCACGCTCCTTCCACTTTATATCCCTGGACTCATTTTTCTTCCTAAATCACACACTGGTTTTACTCTTTCCATGCAGCAAAGTGTGCCAGTGTCACCTTTCTTCCTTTTTCAGTTGCATTCTGCAACAGAACCCTCCCTTTCCTCACTCTCAGTTCTGCACGCTCTGATTTTGTCTGTATATGTTAAAGCAAAGACAATTCCCAGATGCATCCTCTGCATGGTTCCTATCGAGTTGCTCCATTGCTTTCACGCTCCTTCCACTTTATATCCCTGGACTAATTTTTCTTCCTAAATCACACACTGGTTTTACTCTTTCCATGCAGCAAAGTGTGCCAGTGTCACCTTTCTTCCTTTTTCAGTTGCATTCTGCAACAGAACCCTCCCTTTCCTCACTCTCAGTTCTGCATGCTCTGATTTTGTCTGTATATGTTAAAGCAAAGACAATTCCCAGATGCATCCTCTGCATGGTTCCTATCATTAAGTTAAGCCTGTCTGATGGGTCCAAAGCTAATGCTGCTTATTCATGCAGCCACCGGTTTGCATGATAACTTCCTTTATTTTCCTTATCATATTTACAGCATATTTTATATCGTTTTTAATACGTAGGCCATACATATTGCCTATATTTAAACTCGTTTAACAAACATTCAAGTGAAGATTATATGGTAATTCAGAGATTTTACTTACAAAGCACTGAATTTGACAGTATTTCACGGTAAAATTACATTTTGCCAAATCGTTTAAAGTCTTTTTTTACACATTTGAGCCAATTGAAATGATTAAGAACGAGCTACATTTTAATTGCATATGTGATTCAAGTAGATTTGTAACTAGTCATCATGTGTTTGTTGATGTGATGGCGCTCGGTTGGGTGCAGTTCAGAGCAGTGGCCGGCAGGTGGCAGGCAGGTGGCCTGAGGTCGAGCTCCACACGGCGCAGTCGCGCTAATGGTGTGTGAACTGACGGATCAGGTAAGCGCTGTTAAGTCAGCCTGTCTGCGACGCCACAACAGGTGAATGAATGTCCGCGACCGAGGCTCTACTTGGCTGTTACATCCATTAATCGCGACGACATCAAGGGAATAAAGATGTGATGCGAGTTACTTTAGTCGGAATTGTCTGGCTGTAAGTTGGGACGCGTCGCGGCCACTTCTCCGAGTTACTGCAGGTAAATAAACATCAGCTGTTGACACTCACTGGCCAACCGTCTCTATATGACCTAGGAGAATAAACAGCTTTACAATGCGGTTTAAAGGACTATTAACTTACACTCTCGTTTGGTTGACAGTGTTTGTTTATCCTGAATTAGCCTTCGTTACAACTGCTAATCCGGTGAAAGTCATGTTTGTTAAGTGGACTGCAATTATCATCTCTAGAAATCACTTTTTAAGGGGTTTACCCGTCTTATAGAGTGTTATTGTTTATTATAAAGAGATATTCATTCATTTAAGGTTGGACATCTTAATTGTCCAAATTAATATTTTATTCAAACCTGTACTAAACTCTTTTATTTCCGTGATACCTAATACTATATATAGCTCTGTAATTGTATAAATTTGTCTCTTATATTTATCTGCAAATATATGAATTCTTTGTTTACACAACACGTGTCTGGATTGAGCCACTTTAGTAATCAACTGACAGGTCAAAGAGATGACATTATTGTCATTCTTTACTCACCCTCATGTCAACCCAAACCTCCAGATTTGTATGACTTTATTGTAAACTTTATGAAGTTTGTGGATTTTAGGTGATATTTTAGCCATTCTTTTCAATATACTGACAGTAAACAATGATTGACAGCTGTCAAGCTTCAGAATGACAAAATGTGACTCCTGCTGTTCTGTATTCCAAGTCTTCTGAAGCCATGCAATAGCTTTTGTAACAAACAGAATTAAGTGTATGTTGTTGTTCGCTGAAATTTTGAATTAGACGACTCGGAATATAGGAATATAAAGTGTTGAACTGGAGTCTCTAAGCCAGGGTATTCAGTGTAATTTTAAACAGATCAGAACTGAAAAGCTTTTCCAACAGCAACAGCCAAAATGGAGAAATATCATTTGAAACAAGTAAAAAAAACATGCACGTTAACAGTTAGTCCACTCCACCCTTTAAGCATGCCAAACTGGTATCTAATGCATTTATCATTGTTTTGTTATTTTCTCAATGAATTCAGCTTAAATGCATCTATCCTGTGTTGATGACCTCATCAGTCTGGCGTAAACAATAGCTCAGTCCTGTACCTCCCCAGAGAGATATCTGTTTCTACCTGTAAACTGATTCTTACCTAGCAACCCTTCTGCTTCTTTTCATCTGTTGGGGTGGCAGAGAAGCTTCACTTCACCTTTCTCTCTTAAGGCTAAAAGGGGTCTCTGCTCTTATTCCCTTAAAACTACACTGTAAAAAAAAAAAAATCCATAAAATAGGTGACAAATGTACTATTAATACGAAGGAATTGTCTGTATTGATTTTTTTTTTACAGGTGTTTTCCCTGTATTTAGAATGTTGCACTTCGCTGCACTGTGTTTTAAGGTTTTCGTAAAATTAATGGATAATAACAGTCAAATGAGATCTTGCTTTTAGTGTGAATTGAGGTCAGTTTCTGGTATTCTATACTGTGTGTGATATAATTTTACCTGTGACCCTTTTCTGTTTGTTTTTGTAGTTGTTTGTGTTTGTCTATATACATTTTCCAATATAATAATGTCTGTGTAAGTTTATGTCGCCAAAGTGTAGCAGAAGGTGCTCTGCAAATATCATTTGAATGCTGAGGCTTTTTATGCTGCACATAGTATTTATAATATAGTAAAAACTATCAAATATAGATGGGCAAGTATGGAAACATGCTGTAGAAGTTTTTGTTTAACCTTTTGTGACATAGAAGCACCCATTTACACAGATTGTTTGAAAAAAAAATCTGTTTGTCTGAAAATCAAACATAGTGACAAGCACACAAACCACTTTAGATTCAGTAAAGTAAGCAGTTTATACAGTAGCTGAACTAGTAACTTAATTCTCTTATGCTCAACAAGGTTGCATTTATTTGATCAGAAATATTGTGAAGAATATTGTGAAGTATTATGACAATTTAAAATAACCGTTTTCGAATTTTCAGCAGCCATTACTCCAGTCTTCAGTGTCACATGATCCTTCAGAAATCATTCTAATATGCTGATTTACTGCTCAAGAAACGTTTATTATCAATATTGAAAACAGATGTGCTGCTTAATATTTTTTGTGGAAACCGTGATGAATTGTTTCATGATACTTTGAATCAAAAGTTTAAAAGAACAGCATTTATTTGAAATTTTTTAACATTTTAAATGCCTTTATTTTTGCTCAATTTATTGTGTGCATGATCCAAAAATCCTCATATAACAAAGTTGGAACTATATGTAAATTTCCCACTTTGAATAATAATTTGCATCGTCAACACAATACTCAGTATAGTAACCCAGAAATCATGTTACTTTCTGATAAGACCTACAGTTACGCAGCAGAAATAGTGTTAATGTGAAAGTTATAATGTACTGCTGCATGCTGTGTGAAAAAGGCCTTGGGGTCATGCTCAGTTTGCACATTGAATGCATGATAATTAATACTAAATGCATATTTTCCTCTTTAGGGACTGAGTGTCAGACATGTTGTCAGGGGAGGAAATCTTATGCAGCACCCAGCAGGTGATCGCAGGGCTGGAGGCTCTACGTGGAGAGAACCGCACGCTGCTGGACAGCATGCAGGAAACGCTCCAGAGCCAGACATCCAGCGAGAGCGGCAGCCTGGAGCAGGAGAAGACCAACATTATTTTAGAGTCTCTGGAGAGGATTGAACTGGGCCTAGGAGAGGCGCAAGTGAGCGGCACAGTCATCTTCATTCACTTTCAGTCCCATTAAGAGCATGTCCACTCACCCTAGCCGTCTATTTCCCGCTCATTCAGGTGATGATGGCACTGTCAGCACACCTGGGCTCCTTGGAGGCAGAGAAGCAGAAGTTGCGTGCTCAGGTGCGGAGGTTGTGCCAGGAGAACCAGTGGCTGAGGGACGAGCTGGCCCGAGCCCAGCAGCAGCTACAGGAGCGGGAACAGGAAGTGGTTACTTTAGAGGAGCAGAACAGACACCTGCAGTTCATGAGCAGCATCCGCAAGTACGACCACGAAGAACCGCCTATGGTAAAGGTTCATCTTGAAAACATTCTTCTGGATAATACATTTAGGTTCTTAAGCTAAACATTTGTTGTAGACTAGCTTTGTAGATATGGGGTTTTGTTTGTTTGTTTTTAATAAGAAAATGGCAAACAATTAAATGCACACAATTAAATAATACTTGACAAAATTACATCTTGATTGAAAATGATTCACAATAACAATATTCTGCTCACAAGTGACATTAACCTTGATTTTTCTTTATTTTCTGATCTCGTCATATTTCATCTCAGGCATATGTTTCGCTGCGTTTATTTCTGATAAATAAGTACACACATTTTTTTAATGAACTTTATAGGGGTAGAATTGTGTTGTGGAAATGACGGCGCAGCAGTGGGACAAATGCAATTTGTGTAAAATCTATATCAATTATATTTATTTGTGTAGTTATGTTTATTTTATTTTCTGTTTGGATTATCATAGCTTTAGACGTAATGTAATTAATATTTTCATGATGGATTTTCATATTTTATCTAATGTCTGTGCCTGGCACAAGGGTAAAACAATGCCATACAAAATGGCATTTAATAAGGAGGAAAAATAAATGCGTGGCATGACATAAAGTCAGTCTGACCTTCATATAACAAGAAAAGGTAGAGATCTGAAAAATCAACACTTGGGACATAAAAGTACCAAAAGTAATTGACCCCCATATAAATAAAGATATTTCCGTATTTCTATTGTAATTATGACAAAGCTGCTTGTTTTTAAACTTTTTTTTATTCACAAAATCTAGGAGTATTGATGTATTAAATTAAACATGATTCATATTGTGATTTCAAAAACTGTGTTCTTCAATAAAAACAAATAAGAAAAAAAGAAAAATTTACATTTTGATTTTCTTCTGTTTCTTAGCATTTTAATTTAGTTCAGAATGATGCGATTTTAATATATTAATAATAATTTACTAATTTAAGTAAGTCATCCTGTCCTCTTGGAAGTGTGCTGTGGGCCCTGAACCGATGATTGGGAGCCGCTGGTCTAAAGGCTATTCAGAATATTAAATCATACACTCATGACATGTTCATGCTGTTTGTTTCTTACAGGAGGATAAAGATTCTAATTCAGGGAAGGAGTCCCTTGATGATCTCTTTCCTAGTGAAGAAGAGGAGCAATCACACAGTACGGCAATCCTCACAGATCACAGCTGTTCCTTTACACATTTGTTTACCATGTCAGCCGTTAGAGCAAGCAAGGTTTAGTTGACGCAAGGTTTAGGGCAGTGTTAGGTTTCAACCACAGTTAGGATTTACTATAACCACAACTAGAATTTGAACTTCTTAAAGATTATTTCGATATGTTTTTATTGAGAGAAAAGTAGAGGTCAGGAAATTGAGAAATGTCACAAGATTGGTTTGAACTCATGATCAGCACAGCTCAATCTTTAACCATGTGTGCATGTGTCTCATCGCAACTCTTGTATTTGCAGTGTCTCAGCCGCACAGTAGTGCCGCCGCTGCTGCCCAGCAGGGAGGATATGAGATCCCTGCCCGACTCCGAACTCTCCACAACCTGGTGATCCAGTACGCCTCTCAGGGCCGCTATGAGGTGGCCGTGCCACTCTGCAAGCAAGCTCTGGAGGACCTGGAGAAATCCTCGGGCCACAGCCACCCGGATGTTGCTACCATGCTCAATATTCTGGCTTTAGTGTACAGGTCACTTCTGTAGAACATCACACATTCATTTAGCCTTAGATGTAAATATAATTATTAATCTGTATTCTAATCTTATTAAATAACATGAATATTATGCTCTACAGGGATCAGAACAAATACAAGGAAGCTGCCAATCTTCTTAATGATGCATTGGCCATCCGTGAGAAGACACTAGGCATGGACCATCCAGCAGTATGTACTGTTTAAAGATGTAATATGTTACTGTTATAGTTTGTTTTTATTAATCTATTTTTTCTTTGGAAAGTCAATAATGTCACATATGCAATCTATATACATTAGGTCCCTTTCCTTGAGTTTATGTTTGTGTTTGTAGGTGGCAGCTACTCTGAATAATCTGGCTGTGTTGTATGGAAAAAGGGGGAAGTATAAAGAGGCAGAGCCGCTGTGTAAAAGAGCTCTGGAGATCAGAGAAAAGGTACTGCCACAAAAAGAGTGAATTGTAGTCCCGCATGTCCTTTCTATAACAGCTGTAAAATCAGATTACCTGTACACTAGCGTTTAAAAGTTTGGGGTCAGTAAGATTTCTTTTTGAAAGAAAATAATTTATTTAGCAAGGATGCATTAAAGTGATCAAAAGTGACATAAGGCTGTCAAAGAATCCTGAAAAAAAATATCCTGGTTTGCACAAAAATACTAAGTAGCACAACTGTTTTCAACATTGATAATAATAAGAAATGTTTCTTGAGTAGCAAATCATCATCTTGTAATAATGACTTTATCCTTATCCAGTAAATCAAGAACAACTGGAAAAGTCATGAAGCCTTTAAATATTGTTGTGGCCTTGGAGTCAAAAAGGTTGAGAACCACTGGCCTAGTCTAAATATCTAGCCTATCTTTGTCTATTGACAGGTGCTTGGGACAGATCACCCTGATGTAGCCAAACAGCTGAATAACTTAGCCCTCCTATGCCAGAACCAGGGCAAATACCAGGAGGTGGAGCAGTACTATGAACGTGCGTTGCACATTTACCAGAGCCAGCTGGGTCCAGACGATGCCAACGTGGCCAAGACCAAGAATAACCTGGTCAGGATAGGAAATTAGTTTCTTGTCAAGTGCTAGTGTTTTAATAATGATAGTAGTAGTATATTATGCATGCTATATAATATACCATTCATGTGCTCTTCAGGCCTCCTGTTACCTCAAGCAGGGCAAGTATAGACAAGCTGAGGCTCTTTATAAAGAGATTCTGACTCGTGCTCATGAGAAGGAGTTTGGCTCAGTGGAGGGTGAAGTGAATTTTCTATATACAGTAATTTGACCTACTAACATACCTGTCCAACAGTAAATTAATATTTTCACATCTATAAAGGGGATGGACAGCCAGTTTGGATACATACAGAGGAGGGAAGCTCAAGACAGGTCTGTTTCTGATCCAAATATATATGTTTTATGAGCTGGAGGAGGTTTTTAATGTACTACTTCTTCTGTGTGTGCGCACTGTAGGATGGTCTGGGAAGTCTGAAGCGCAGTGGGTCGTTTACCAAGCTCCGGGAATCCATAAGACGAAGCAGCGAAAAACTTGTTCGGAAACTGAAAGGAGTTGGAACAGAGGAAACAGCTCCTCGAGCTGCTGGGTAATGATATTGTGCTTATTGTTCAGCTCTCGTCACTTTTTATGTAGAAGAGAGCTGTATATTTAACTACTCGTTTATTTTTAAACAGGATGAAGAGAGCCAATTCTCTAAATGTGCTTAATGTGGGTCTAAAAGAGAGTCAAGAGGCTGCTATGGTAAGTGCTGGGTTTTTGCTTTCAAATTTGCTCATGTATCTAATATTCACCAAGGCTGCATTTGATCATTTATTTTGATACAGTAAAAATAGTCAAATTTGATATTGTGCAATAATTTAAAATGTTTTCTATTTGAATATATTTTAAAATGTAATCTCTGATGGCAAAGCTGAATTTTCAGCAGCATTACTCCAGTCTTCAGTCACATGATCCTTCAGAAATCAATCTAATATGATGATTTTGTGCTCACAACACATTTCTAATTATTATCAATGTTGAAAACCGTTGTGCTGCTTAATATTTTTGTGGAAACTTTTATAATGTTACAAAAGATTTGTCTTTCAAATAAAGGCTGTTCTTTTGAACTTTCTATTAATCAATTTAATGTATCCTTGCTGAATAAAAATATTTTCTTTAAAATAAAATCTTAGTGAACCTACACTTTTGAAGGGTGGTGAATAATATTACAGTAAGCAGGAATTAGTTAGAGATTGATTAACAAATAATAAAAGTCTATTTTGTATTTTCAGAAGCCCAAGAGGCTGACAGACGCACGAGGTCTGAGTTCCAGCACACAGAGTTTAGCCCGCCGCGCGTCTCTAAGCGGTGAGACGGCTAACTTTCAGACAAGCCATATGACATCAGGACTCTGGGGCAATGCTGAGATGTCAACCTCACATCTGACTGGTCTGTAATGACTGCAAAGATCATATTTGACAATAATATGAGGACTAGTATGTGACGATGAATGCAGGCCTCCCTGAGACTCACACTTCAAAGCAGTCTGTTAAAGTGCTCCTGGAAAAGGAAAGCACACTTTGGCTTTACAAAAATATTTTTTACATGGTGTAAAAATCAGTTCAATCTACTCATATTTTAAAAGCCAGTAGCAATATAAAATATCAGAAATGTATCATTTATTACATTTTAAAGATAGGGCCATATTTGATAATCAGGCTATCCAATATTACAGCCTTCAGCAGGGTGCAGATTTTTCACTCAGCAGATTTTTGCAGGCAAAATCCAGTCATTACAATAGGAATCCATGCATTCAGGAGTTTCGTGTGAGGACAAGAAAAAGCTCCCCACACTCAGGTTTCACTTGTGTTCAGGTTGGTCGCCACGTTGACCAACAGGAAGCTTGTGTTGTGAAAGTCTCTATTTTGTGATCATAATTCATCGCTACATTATTGACCTGCTAAATTTCTCCAAAATTATGCTAATGTTACTGCACCGCAACAGTTTACTTAGAATATTGTAGCAATATGTGACAGATTCCATGTCCTCACACCACCATGCAAAAGAATTATAATATTGAATTGAACAATTTGCACTTAAATCTTCATTGCTTCTAAATGCACTTAACTCAGATTCATAAAGAATTGTAATTCATGATGTTACATTCCAAGATGAATGTAAGATATGCTGTTGTACATGATAATTTGGTTCTGAGTTAATATCAACCAACTCTGGTACGACTTGTGCCTATAAAATAAGGGACTTCTGATTTTTCAATTTCAAGCACATGTTGTACTTATATATACACACATGCTGTGCTATTGCTTTAGTTTAAGTTATTTTTAATAATAGGCAGGATTTTATATTAGCAGAATTTCAGGGTACTAATACACAGTATATAACTTGAATCTAGCTGGTGGATGTAGTTACTGAGTGGTTAGGCATCAATGAGAAGTTACATAATCTAAACCGCTGTACATACTATATATTGTTGAATCATGTTACATATTCCATGAGCTTAGGGAATATATTTATATACTGAATGTTGCTGATGAACCAAATAAAATTGTTCTACCTCTGTTAAAATCAAAATGTGTGAAAAGTGTTTTCAGATAATTAGGTGCTTGACAGCTGATACGGACCAATCAATAGCTGGTATCCAACTCCTGGTGTCCTTCAGTTGTTTCCCCTTAATTTAGTGTGCTTGTGTGCCCTCTACAGCTGCTTTTGAGACAGCATGTTTCTCTTCAAACAGTAAAGAACGACACTGGCTAAAGAACAGCATTTATTAATGCTTCTGGGATTGTTGTAGAAAACACCATATTAAAGAATCATAAAAAAACACACATATATACATATCTGCCAGACTTAGTTCCTTTTGTTCGCTTTGAGTCCTCAGGCTTGTTGAGCGATCTGAGCAATTTTCTGAAGCATGTCCTCAGACTGCAGTTGTTCCAGGGTCAGCAGAGACAGACCCAACTGATCCTCCTGCCACACAAACATGCCACAAAGACTCTTAATTCAACATCACTGAGAACATGCACCTAACAACCTCATCCCTCCAAACGTGTCATTGTGCTCTCTTTTTATGTGTATATCATTTCAACTGGTTTAAATTTAGAAAGAATTTAACTCTAAACTGATTAAATGACCACCGTAAGCATGAGAGGTTTAGATCACTGAACAGGCTGAGGAAGGTTAATGTGTGCGTTGACCTTACCTGTCTGAAGGGCTGGGCCATCTGTCGTAGAAAGTGCTTGCCTAACTGCACAGTCTCATCAATGGTCAGATTTAGGCTTCCATCTGTAAGGTGTTCCTGGATCCAGCGGGGCAGCTTTCCTCGCTTATCCGCTCGTGCATAACGCTGAGGGAAACACATCAATTAAACAACTAAGAAAAACAAAAAAAATCATGCTACCTTCTCACTAGTTTACTTACCTTATCTGCAAAGATCATCAGGCCGTAGTCTGTTTTGCCTCGAATGGCTCTGCCCACACACTGAGCCGCATGTCGCATCGCATCAAACGTCAGAAAGTCATTTTCCCGGATTTGAAATTGGTCTCTGAGGTATTCCAGACGTGCCTGATTTAAAGAAAAAAACCAGGTCAGGGTATTTTTATTAATTACAAAATAAATTCAAAATCTTCAAAATTAGAATCTGGGAGAAATAGCTCTACAAACCTTGAGGATTCGGCTCTGGGTATAAACATATGGCACTCCAAACATGATAACGGCACGGCCATAATGATGAACTGGTGGTTGAGAAGAAAAGCTGATGAACAAACGTTTACACAATTCTTTTAAAGAATAAATATAATGGAAGGAGACAAAGAAATTAATCAAAATTAAGTTTGATTAAAACAAGAAAAATGATCTGCCAAAAGGGTCAGAAAGATACATTTAATTTAAAGGGAAAACAAGATTATATTTCTAACCCCATTAGCAGATATTTTGTTTTTGTTTAGCATCATATTAGTCTTAATTTTGTATCTAGCAAATTTATCTTGATTTAAGAATGTTTAGATGTTTGTACTGGAAAAAAGACAAAAATACTGAGGAAGATATTCATTTTTGGCAGTGCATGCAACATTTAATGGCATGACTTTATGAATGTAACAATTTCTGCACCGATTTAAGACCTTTCTAAGGCCTTAATTTATGGAAGGGCGAATTAATACTTTTTAAGACCTGTAGAAAACCTGTATAAAGAAACTGTTCAAAACTGTTAAAGGGACTAGTATCCACCAAAGTCGATGCCCTCTGACACTTTCCCTCTTGCCACTGAAAGCAGAATTGCTCCTCTGCCATTCTCACAGGCCTGAAAGTGAAAGATAACGAAAGTGATTACTTTAATACAGGGCACCTAAAATAAAGTCAACGTTACACAACACGATTAAAGAAAATAGGATTAGGGAGCATTAAAAACCCAATGTCTTTTGACCTCTTGATACTTCTCCAGGGCCATGCTGGTCTCAGCTGCATCCTGGGTTTCTATGAAAATTAGCTTGTTTCTTTGGATGTTCTCTAGGATCCCCTACAAATCAAGCAAGATAATTAGTTATGCTAATCTTAACAGCACTTTCAATGATCTGAGAAAGAATCAAGTTGTCTCTTCATACCTGTTCGTACCATGAGGCCACAATATTCTCCATGTAAATGTAGCTTGTGAAGAATGCAACGATTCCATCAGGAACAATAGCAGACATTTCCAGCAGCAGGTTTCCATAGTTCCGGATCACAGCTATGGGATGTATGTTAAATAAAACAGTTACCTTTTAACTGCACTCGCAAAATAAAGTCAGTAATACAAACAAAATCACAAAACAACTTACCAAAGTCTTCTCTGGTCTCGAACTTGGAGGTCATCGCTACCTGATCATTCCCTCGGCCAACAATCTGAAAGTTGGAAAAATAATGGTTTTTATTGAAGGAAATACAGTTCTTAAAACTTTCAAGAATCACAAAATGAATTTAATAAATCTAATATATCAATACTCTCAGTTTCTGTTAATAAAAAAGAACAAGCAGCTCTGTCAGCAGAAATATATAAAAAAAGTGCGCCTATATGGGGGGCTTCCAATATTGTGTCGGACATCAGGGGCCCTCCGAGTCAAAAAGACTAAAAACCACTGATTTAATGTGTCTTTAAAAGATACCAGTCCAGCATATCTTCATTAAAACTCTCAATTAAATATGCAAATATCTGCGTAATTGCTTTCGTCAAATGGTAAACGACACACAGTTGGATGGCATTGCCAGTCATAACTCACAAGAGGGCACAGGCAGGTTCGTGCCAGTGTCATGGTAAAAGATGCCACAGTGACTGGGCGGAAATCAAGGATGCGTGGGTAGATGTCCAGCGGAGAGAGCGTCTATTCAGAGAGAGAATCGATAATGATCTTAAATCAAATTATTTGCCAACTCAAAATAATGAAGTTTCTAAAACAAATATCTGCAGAAGGTTTAAGTAATATTTGTTGAATATGTTTCGCAATAACACTAGATGTGTAGGCTACTGATGTTGAATGAAAGGCTCCTCCTTTTCAAACCAATTAACAAGCTAAAGCAAACCCATTTTAAATGTGGCTTGCACATTTAAGGTGAAAGTGGAGTGTGTCTTACACAGATGGCATGAGTGTTACAGTGGGATTATAATGAAGAGATTAGTGAGCAGGGTGTGTAATCTAATATTCATGGAAAGATGGGGCATATGGATTGAGGAGCACAGCTTACCCCTGATGTGATAATGACTGATTGAAAGCGCCCAAACACTGGCTTTATGGCGATAGAGGGGTCCATGCAACTGCATAGAAAGAATCCAAAGTAAGTGACAAAGACATTTCATAGAAAATGTGACACATTGTATTAAAGCAGAATTAATGTACCTGAAGTGAAGAACAGGATTTGCTATTGTCGGCGTTCTATCTTCAAAGGGCTCAATGATGATGGTGAAGCCTAAAAGAGAATGATTACACATAAGAACTCACTTTTGCAGGAAATCATTATTAGATTGAGAAGAGTTTGAGATATTATTTTCAGTGTGGTCACATTAGCGAAATTTCAGAAACTTTTCATGGGCCAAAAAAAATAAGATAAGATGTCCAACTCAAGCAGCTTTCTGTTGGTCATTGTGACAAATCCTTGTGACCAACTTGAACCCAAACTTGAAAATTTGCATAGGGAAATCGTTTGCCCTCACGCAAAATTCCCAATCACATGGATTTCCTTTGGAATTACTGGATTTCTCTTGCGCAAATTTGCAGAAAAATATTTAATGTGACCACAGCTTTATAGTTGGAGGAGGGCAGGACGAGGCTTTGTTACCTTTGCTATAGGTGCTGACAAGTGTGGCAAAGTGTGAGATCAGGGTAATGGCTGAGAAATCAGCAATGTCTGCAATCTCCAGTGTCCTCAGCAGTGAGCGCAGCCTCTCGGCACAAAATCTGGTAGTGGATTAAATATACATTTAGGCTGGGGTGAATATGTTGCTTTATTACTTATTAATAACCATCAGTACTTCCAGTATGTGACGACAGAAGAAACGGACAGTTTATTTTACTCACCTCAGTGGTTTGCGGTCAATGCAGACTTTCTCATAGATGTCTTTGAGGAACTGAGGAGCGCTCTCCTGCACCACATGATGGATCCGCAAACGTGCCTTCAGGTACTCGAGAAACCGCTTCATAAAGCCCACAAAGTGCTCTGCAGTGCGGATGCTGCCAGGTACAGCCTCTGTAGTGAGAGTCACATACGTCAACTATATTTGGATACTTAAGCCACACTTCATGAACCAAAATATTGAAACAAATGAGATTTAAAGAAATTTAAAGCAAAATTCTTACAAATGAAATCTGTTTGATTTCATATCATAGAACAGACATTGTATTATTATTGTTCAATCAAGAATAAAAGTATCTGGAGATTTGTCAAACAGGGAGGATGACTTCATACATCAGCTATAAATTACCTTGGGACCAGCTGGTTGTAAACCATCACCAATATCAGTCTCAGTTACGTTACTTTTGAGAAATATGACGTGAGTTTGCAGATGGTACTTGGATTGATATCTTGTATTTAATGCAAAGACAGACACTTTTGTGTGACGCAAGTCCAAATACTTTAGGGGTTGTTAATAAAACTGACCTTGGAGGATTTCATCTGGCAGAACTGGGTTGGACAGATACATGTCAGTTTCTCTGGCAACATTTGCTTCTTTAAGACCCTCAACTAATCTGCTGTATTCTTCTCGGAGTTTGGCAGCATCTGTTTCCTTAATTCTTTAAAAGAACACAAACAGAATACAGGAAATTAAAGGCATTACTCATGTAGTAATAAATAAAATACTAATGAATTCACTCTCCCAGTATTTTGTCACACCTGCTAATGGTGTTTTGCAGGGTTTCCACATTAGTCTGGCAGCGATCCAGTGTCCTCCTGGTAATGTTGACGCTCATGGAATCAATACACACATTATCTAGAAGAAACAATATCAGCTTAAATAACCATGTCAACATGATATGGGTGACCGTGACAAGCACTGTGATTTTCTACTCACCGATATTGTGAGCCTCGTCAAACACAACTACAGATTTCTTTGCAAGCTCTTTCGAGACCAGGTCTGCAATTTTTGGATCTAGTAAGTAATGGTAGCTGTACACTACAATGTTTGCATGAAGAATCTGAAAGAAAAAACATGAAATCAACAACAATGAATTGCATGCACAGCAAACATCCACCATACTAAATCTAGCAAAGTACTCACTGCATAACGTGCCAAGAAGTACGGACACCAGCCTTTTCTACGCCCAAAATCCTTCAGATCATCCAAGTTATATATACCAGGGGGAATGGGCACCTGTCTGCCTACTGCATCAAATTCCTGCATACAGGGAAACGATTATTTTACTGTTAGTTAAATATTTGATTTACATTTATATTTGAATTAAATATTTTTAAAATATATTTTTAATATTGTGATCAAAGACTATGCAACGCAAATTACAATTTGAAAAAAATAAAATATTTTAAATAAAATGTTTATTTTACAACAAATATTAAAAAGAAATTGTAATCTTAAATGGATGTGATTATTTCATATACTTGAATACAATAAAATATACTGTAATTCCTAGCATACAGGACATCAGGCCTAAAGCAAAGTGACTTATGACTAAATTACACATATTGTGCCGGGGGATTGTGAAGAAAAAAATGCTAAAAATGCTACAGCATATGCTTGAGAAAAGCTTCATACCTCATAGAACTGGCAGACAGGTTGACTTGGATTACTGTGATGCTGAGCTCGAATATATGATGCTGTCAGACTGTGACACTTTCCATCTACTTCTTTTCCAAACCGTAGGGCGCTCACCTGTAATCACACATTTATGGGATGAAATTAGACTCAAACTGACTAACGAATGCATGCACAATTATCCATGAACTTGATAAATGTTGCAAATGTATCTTATTAACCACAACCAAATGTCTGTCAACTTGTGTCTGTGAAATTCAGAATTAGCATGAATGTGCAGTGGTTTGTACAAATAGAAACATGTTTGTGAATACAGATGATTTCTTTTGCATTAGTGTATCAGAATTTGCGGATGCAACAAGGAAGATGTGCATTTGTGGATCGAGTGGCACCCGTACATTCATTGGCATCACTTCTGAGTCGATTCATTTGAATTTTGAGACTTTCTTTTCGCCCTTTCATTCCACACACAAACAGCTCGCCATCCACACGCAGCTGAGCCTAAGAAAATCAGCGACCACTAGATGGCACTCTAGCCCCAGCGGCATGTGCGCTTTTATGAATGGTTTGCATCGTTTTTTTGGTTTGGTTATTCTCCTCTGCCCCTTCAAATATAATAACTCTACATATAACTCTGTAGAGAGTGATTTCAGTTAGTATCTTGGCTAATATTTGATCGAACTAAAACACTGAATAAATTTACTGTTGGCCAAACAAATGTATGACAAACACTTTCAGGGAAACCCAGAGCAGAGCTATTTTACATCAGCGTTTCATTCATTTGAGCTGATTTATATTTTCGTAAGATCTGTGGATAAGCTGAAACCCCGAATATTTGCACAAATTATAATTCATTGTATTTCAGTTAAACATTTTTAACTAGTTCTAACAGCAGATTTAGGCATGGACGACACACAGACAGCCGGCATGCTTCTTTGCAGCCGATTCAGACTCAGAAAATACTAGTGTAGGCTATTAACAAATAATTAAGAGTCTAATTTCATCCCATACACATTCACTTCCATTTAATGAGTTCACCTACACAAAAATATTACTGAAACCACACACAAATCTGCTCATTGAGCAGCTTCTACCTCAGGATGAATGCACAGATTTTTCCGTGAAGAAAGTGCCAGTGCAAGGAAGTCATTTTTCGCTTCTGTTTGCTTTGTATAATAATCCATTAGTTTCCTTAGTTCCTCCACAACCTGAGAGGAGAACAGAGAGGTTACAGAAAAGACAGATACTTAACTGATGAAAAGTGTATTTGAAAAGCAATTTTAAAATAAGAATTAATTATGCAGTGGGTTATAAAAATGTATATAATGTTGAATACCTTCTCTATCTCAGGCACAGTGCGAGAACAGTAGACAAGCTTTGTGACTTCTAAAGGGTAAGCCTGCAAGACATGAAAATATAAATCAAATTACATGCAGTTATCAGACTGTCATTATAGTGAAGCTTCAAATTATATAACACAATCATTCAGAAATCCCTCACCTTCTGGTAAGCAACGATGAGGGAAAGAAGAGAAATTGTTTTTCCTGTTCCTGAGGGCATCTCGAGAACTCCATGACCCTTTGCACATATAATAAATGTGGGAAACAGACAGATAGATAGATAGATAAAATCCATTTCTTTGGGCTTTCACTAGGTAATTTAAATGCCCCTGTTGTGAGACAAAAGTAAAAGTACAAATATCCCATGTTGTCTCTCAATTAATATAAGACTATAAAAACTGCATGCATTATTGATTGAACTTTATTATCCAACACTGTGGAAATTTTCCTTTGGCTTCTCAAAAGAAAAAAATAATAATTCTCATATAAGATACTTACACTTACTTAATCCATTCAATATTCTAATTGTCACTGGTATTATTATTCAAGAAGAAATAATAATTCTATATAAATTAAAATAAAATGTCGTTTAAACCATATAGCACATTACATTGCATGAAAGTTTTGTCCTGGCGTGAAATGTCATGTCAACTACCCATAATGTTGGGTGCATATTACATATTACACAATATTAGCTTAATAAATGGATTCTAACATACCTTTGCATCCAGCGTCCTCTTCAGCTCAAGCATGTACGAGTATTGTTCAGGATAAATGTAATCATACGGAAAGTAGACTAATAACCCGTCGATATTCAGCCTAAATGAATGAAAGAGGAATAAGAGCAGAAAACTTCTGTTAACTAAACAACGGTTAGGAGAATTACCAGTCTGCACATTTGCAGCAATGCTACTAGTCTAGCAATGCACATACTGAAATTTGACCGTTTTACTCGTACAACGTTACATATCTATGGTTTTACTCACTTCATGTTTTCTGGTACTTATACTTTACAGCACTGGTGTGTTTCTCGTAGTCAGTTTTCTATCATTTCAAACATTCACATAGCTGTATATATAACTGTCATTTGTATTACACAACAGACTTCTTCTTCGTCGTCTTCGTCTTCTTCTGCTGCTGCTTCTTCTTCTTCTTCTTCTTCTTCTTCGAGGTTTAACGGCGGCTTGCATCCAAGAGCGTTGCATTACCGCCACCTTCTGGATTATTCTCCTGCAATGTTATTCCATTTTATTTCCTCCAGCTTGTTTTCCACAATCATATTTTCCTCATCAAACCCGTTCTACTTAAGAAATTACAAATATTTTTCCTGCTTTGTCTAATCACAGACTTCTATCGAGCTATACAGGCGTTTTAGTAGCACGACAATCTGTCGCAACTAAAACGCGTAAGGTATTTTGCTTCTATGATTGGTAGTTCCACTTGAAAACCCTCCCAGTCTGACATCTTATTGGATGATACGCATGTCAATTCAACTTTTTAGCGGAAGTACATTTAGAACCATCGGGGTTAGACCTGAATAATCAAAAAGAAGACCTTTTTTTTGTGAAGTCTTTCATTTAAATATAAAATGTAAATATAAAAATTATATTTTATATGACTTTAATTTCAATATTAAATTATTTAAAATAATAAATACTAATAATTTTAGGAAATAACATAATTTAGGAATCATTTAGAAAATAATAGTTTTACCAAATTTAATATATGTAAATAAATGTAATTTTTTATTAATTGATAATAATTTATATTATAGAGTATATAATAAACATTACATTTTAAATAATAAAAGAAAGAAGAAAGAAAGAGAGAGAGATTGAAAGAAAGAAAGAAAGAATATTTTATTATTAAAACAGCAGAGGCATGTACTTATATAATATTTTATTTACATGAACATTTTATTTCATATATTACAATGCAATAAAATATACTGTAATATTATACCCCAACAAAGATAAACCTTTACAAAGTGATTTCCTTTGTACTCATAGGCAGGGCAAATAATTATCTCTTAGATCTCATGTTTTACATATCTGCATAACATGTTTACTCCTATGGAAGGGAAGACCCATTTGAGGTCATTAATTGATAATATTCACCTACATTGTACAAGTTGATACTTTCCGGAAAGAAATTTACTACATAGTCAAAATCCCAATTCTTTCCCTGCAAAGCATAGCTTACTTAATAAGTAATAGCAAATACAAAAATCAACAAATTTTTAGTGCTTAAATATTTAACATCTCCAGTTAAGCTAGAATGACCAAAACCCAGCAAAACACTTCTCTTGTAATGTTATCCATTAACACATTATTTTATGATCGGATCACCTTATGGAAATGAATAGATCGATTGACTGTCTTTTTCAGAGTTGAAGCTGTAAAGATTATTGCCAGTTTGTTATAATTACATGTGGATAAAAATGTGTCATAATACTACAGCATCTGTGGCACAACCAGCTCTTTCATCCCAATTCTTTCAGTGCTTTAAAATAAAGATTAGGTGAGCTGACGCCTATATTACAGTTTCTGAAAGAGTCCCCTTATATCTCATGTCTTTCTTCCACACTCTTATAACGGTCCATGATCCTAAGAACATCCTCCAAAATGGACGGTCCCAGGTCCAGGTCCAAACCCATTAGTGACTCCGAGCGTGACATGCTGGGTGAGATAGCTGGAGATTCACAGTGTTCGCTCCGCAGGTCCTCATTACTGAGTCCTGCATCAGAGTCCAGACTCAAGCCTCGTTTTGGGTCCAGTGGACCACAGCCTTCCGACATGGAGTCATCCGAGGAAGCCTCTGATAAAGAGCCTGTGCAAGGCACCAGGTGCTGCAGGACTGGGATCGAGGCGGAGAGACTGAGGTCACGGCAGGGATCCCCGTGCTTCCCAATCCCTTCCTCGCAAACAGACATGGAGCGCTTCTGCGTTGGACTGTGATGATGATTCTGCTGCTGCTCTTGCTGGGACGGCTGCTCGTCTAAATGCAGACGGGGGGGTTTAGGAGGTGGTTGCACAGGCACAATGAATACCGGCATGGAGATGGTGGTTTTGAGGAGAGAATTGTGATGAGAATTATGACTGCGATGGTAAGTGTGGCTCTTGCTGTTCACATCCAAGATCTCATCCATTCTTCTGTCAATGCTGTGAGAACGAGAGCTGGGCGCTTGATTGAGGGCTGGAAGCATGTCGAGTTTGCCTTGCAAGAATCCCACATCGCCAAACATGTCCCCTTCTCCTTCAGGCCCAACATGGGCACTGTGACGCACATCACCCAGCGGCGGGCTTATCATGTCTCCTGAAAGAATGTCCCGTATTTTCTGCTTCTTTCCTCGCTTTGGTGTGGACGTCTTTAAGTACATGGGTGTCTTGGCTGGCATTCTGTTTCCCAGTATTTTGTGTCAAACGTGTGATGATGTTTGTTGCACAAATGGAGAGGAAACTAGTCCTCAGTCTGATATAAGCACTTTCATATCTTTCGGTTGGTTTGTCTCCTTTATTTTACAGCAGCTGTAAGTGACATACTTTATGTCTGAAACTCTTCAGAAGCTCCTGGAATGTATCATCGCAACAACAGATCTGAGGAACAAACAAGGAGAAGAAAGATTTACAATCTGTGAAATTCAAGAGTGGGGTAGTATTTCAAAAAACACAAAGAAAAGCACACATATTTACTGTGCAATTTGAACAACAAAGAAAACAACTCTGTTTTTCTTCGCCCCTGAGCAGAGATTTTCTCTCCAGTCTTTGCAGCTACTTACCAATAAATTGGAGGTTGGAGGTGACGCAACAGAATAACAGTAAAGTTTTATTATTTACTTCAAGTGTCTCTAAGATATATAAACATTTATTAAATTACATCCACACTGACATACAATGGCGTTGCTAGGAATTCTGGGCCCTGTGCACTGAATTTGCTTTGGGGCCCCCTCAAAACTTATTTTCTCCAACATCCATTTGATAAGAAAATAAGGGAGAGTACAGCATGGACAGCATCAAAGTGGTTATTTTTACTTCACCCACAAGACGCAAGTTAATTGCTGTCACTGGCGCAGCATGTAAAACTGTTATTGTTTCTCTATGACAGCCATATGTTTCTACCATTTTTCTCACAGCTTGTTGCTGAGATTTATTGGCCTGTGACGCAACTGAGAAAACATGCTAGTAATAAAGAAAGGCAAAATATATATTGAATGTTTAAAAGATGTTTGTTCCGTCAATGGAGAGAAAAAGTGATGTAAGGCGTAAAAAGATGTCTTATATGACATCTGTCCTCGTGACCTTCAGAAAATCACTTGGAGGAGTTACACTAACACACTCCTATTATGTAACGGTTAAACCGATCCTTGAGATCAGCCAATTCCCGGATTTCCCTAGTAAACCACATGGTGTCATTGCTTTAACACAGCTGAGATTTCAGTCTACACCCACCATGGTGTATAGAAAGTGGGAGGCTTGGTTATTTATCAGGGTTTTTTTTTTGTATATCTTTATTTAAAATTGCGTAGGTTTTTGTATATATATATATATATATATATATTAATTAAATGAGAGAATAATGTGAATGGCTGAAACCTTGATTAACTATAATAATTAAGGGCTTTTACAGTCACCAAAACCCTGATTTGTGCAATGACATATACATTGCCATATGACAATACAGTTTCAGATATATTGAAATTTTCCTTAAGCACACTATAAACGATGTTCTCATCATTATGTAATAATAGTTTGGTTACATCCATTTAACTTACAAAAATGTCATTTCTACTAGATTTCTACTAGAGTTCTGAGTTCAGTTTCCTTCACTAAAAATTTAATTAAACGTTGTCAAAAAGTGTAATGAATGCTTTACTGAAACATTCAAACAGCCAAGTTTTCAATGTTTTTTTTTTAATTTTTTACAAATGATAATGTATCAGATTCAAGAAGTAATCACTAAGTTACATGTGGCTCATCTCAAGACAATAAATCTCAGCACTGACTGTAGTTTAATAAATTGAGATTTAAATTAGAACATTCAAAACAACAGGTAAAAGTATCTGTACTTGCCTTTGATATCTGCGTTGAACTCTCTGGTTTGTTCAGGTAGGTTATTCCGGGGTGTTAGTGGATAAGCTGTTCTGAGTGCGCGTTCTCGGTAGGGTAGCTATAAAGCTCTTAAGCGCGCTGAAGCTGAGGGTGACGAGCTGCAGAAGGGCAGGGACGGGGGCGTGCGCGCATGATGCTCGTGAATGAGGAAATCTTTGGCAGGAGGACGCCTAAAGTGGGTTTGCACCATAGATTTTACACACCCTGTATGGCGTCTGTCTGTTTTAAGTGTTAAAGTGCGCACTTATATATAGGCACATGGCACCGTTTGTGCTCGCTTCCTCATCTCAGTTATTTATTTGTAATTAAAGGGACAGTTCATCCATAAAAAAAATTATTTTTTATTTTTTAAAGGGGGCGATTTATGCGATTTCAAGGTTTCCTTTCTCTTTGGAGGGTTACAAGCTGTTCGTGAATAGATAAGATCCCTAAAGTTGCAAAGACTAAAGTCTCAAACCCAAAGAGATATTCTTTATAAAAGTTAAGTCTGGTCCACGCCCTCCTAAAACGCCTCATTTAAACACCCCCACATGTATACGTCACAATGTGGGAATATTTGCATAACGCCGCCCAAATATTCACGCAAAGAAAAAAGGCATAACTTAATTGTTGCTGCAGCTGCTGCTGCCATGTTGTGAAGGCGCTGTGTGTTTCGTTGCGAAAGCGAAACTACTTTGTTTGGTCTTCCAAAAGAGGACACGACTAGAAATCAGTGGTTAAGTTGTATTTACAACACTGTTCCAGAACACTTCAACCCAAATATTCAGATGTGTGCAGCACATTTTATGGAGGACTGTTTCCTGATCCTGGGAGAGTAGACAATGCTGGCTGTTCTGACTCACAGACTGTAAGTACATTTTCATATTTAAAGTATTTGCCACTGACGATTCAAACGCGAGTTTTGAGCAGTGTAGAGTAGCGCTTGTTGTTTGTCATTTCTCCGATCACAAATGCAGACATGGTTTTATGTTTGCGCGGCGCGATGCAACGCGTAAAAAGACAGTATAAGTCATTATAATCCATAATTATAAGGGGAATTATTAAGGGGAAGTCGTGGCCTAATGGTTAGAGAGTCGGACTCATAACCCAAAGGTTGTGGGTTCGAGTCTCGTACCGGCAGGGATTGTAGGTGGGGGGAGTGAATATACAGCACTCTCTCCCACCTTCAATACCACGACTGAGGTGCCCTTGAGCAAGGCACCGAACCCCCAACTGCTCCCCGGGCGCCGCAGCATAAATGGCTGCCCACTGCTCCGGGTGTGTGTTCACGGTGTGTGTGTGTTCACTGCTGTGTGTGTGCACTTTGGATGGGTAAATGCAGAGCACTAATTCTGAGTATGGGTCACCATACTTGGCCACATGTCACTTCACTTTTTTTTTTTTTTTTTTAATTATGTCCCCACTGGATGCAATGAATACCTCGTTTATAATGGGTTTTAATGTTTTTGTCTCGTCGCTCCGGGACACGGCATCACAGTATGGTGTGGGGCGTAACATTTCCGTCACACGCTTGAGGTATTCGGCCAATCACAACGCTCTGGATAGCTGGCCAATCACAGCACACCTCGCTTTTCAGACCGATGAGCTTTGTAAAAATCGACGCGTTTCAGAAAGGTGGGGCATAGAGGAGAAACAATAATGTACAGAATGTGGAAAATAATGTGTTTTTTGAACCTTAAACCACATAAACGCATTTCATTACACCAAATACACAAAATAATGTTCTTTTTAGCAACATCATATGACTCCTTTAAATGTTTTAAGTATGTGCTCATCTTATATCTTTGAAACTCTTATGACTTTTTGTCATCTGTTGAACACAAAAGACATTATTTAAAGTATAATTTCCAACCTGTGCTCTTTTCCATGAATTAAAGTAAATGGTGAGCAGGGATGTCAAGCACAAGCTTTAGTCAACAATTTCAGTCTGTTCCTTACACAAGGGACTTTGAATACAGTGTACATGTAGTAGACGGATTTTATGATATTTTTTATGGTGTTTTGTTGTCCTTTTTTAAGCTTGACAGCCACAGTCCCCATCCCCTTCCATTGAATGGAAGAGATCAGCTCAAACATTCTGGTAAATTTCTCCCTTGGTAGAACCAAAGTTGGATAGATTTGGAATGATATAACAATGACTAAATGATGACAGAATTTTCATTTAGTGGTGAACAATTCCTCTACCTTCAGATCAACACAGCAAGTGCTTAGCAATGTCTTTCCCAATGCTGATGCTGCATTGACTCATGGGATAGACAAGTCCTACCCTGGTGTAGGTTTGTCTCATAAATAGTCACAAACAAAGTCACAAACAAAATAGTCACAAACAAAGCAAGACAGGTTGCATAAGCACAGAAACAATGTTGTAATATCCCTTTACTGGTAACAAAAAAACAACCACAAATCATTTTCAATAATAAGCAGTCTAACAAATAACATAGACATTAAATGTTTATCAAATACTTATTATTGTAAGTTCAATTACATGTTTATCAAAGATGTATTATTGTAAGTTTAATTAAATGTAAAAAAAATTACTTTGTGGCTATAACTGGTTTTATGTATTTTTAAGTTAAATGTGTTATTTAATGTTGCTTATAATAGTTTTGAAAGTTTAATTAAATGGCATAATTGGGGATCATCTTTCCAAAGAAGCAGATGAATGAATGTGACGTGTTGTTAACTTTTAAACAGTGATGAGTCTCTGTGTGACAGACAGCCAGATCATCAGTACACTTGAAGATAAAAATGCAGATGTGAGCACCTATAAAAATGTTGAAAACAGCAAAAAGCATGTTGAAACCTACTTTTATTAAACTAATTTTCTCCAAATTAGAAACATTTGTTTGACAGTCACTAGGACTATGAGCCAGGTTGATCTTAGACTACAAATATGCATACAAGGCCCTTTCAAACCATCCTGTAAAACAGGTCTCTGTTTTATGGCTCTGTGGGTTTAAGCTCTAGTTAATGTTAAAATCAACAACTACCTCTGGAATTATTATCAGACTTCTAAAATTCACAGACCTGACATTTATAACTTTAACACACATTCAACACCCATTTCTTAGGTTCAGTACTCAGTGTGTTGGATTAAGCCTTCCAAGCTTTTCCTGTAAATTTCAACATGATTTCACTTGATGTATCATAGTGATGACCCACTTGACTGAAGACTATTCCATAATGTCTCATCATTATCTGTGTGAAAAAGTTCTTTAGACTATGATTCAGTGACCTAGAAATTTCCCTTACTCAACTGACAGACAAAACTAAAATGGCATAAATAACTTCTGTGGAGTCTTCAATAAGGTTACATATATTCGTTACAACACCCAATTCACAGATTACTGCACAAACCATCTGAGGATTAAGACCATCCTCCTCTACCATCTATCATTTCTTGGAAGATCTAATGTCTGTTCTTGTTGAATTAATCAGTGGTTTAGCACTGGAGGGTTCAGTTGCTGGTCAGCTCTGACGCAAAGGGCCAGAATGAACCATTGGGTCAAGCAGCACCCCCTTCTGCGGAGCCCTCTCAAGTCATCAATCCATCAAAGATGTTACTGTGTATATTGTATGAATGGGCAGTAAATGGGGAATGCTGAACGAGAGACCAATTTTGCAGGACAACTGGCTAGCTAGTGACCTTACTAGCAGGAATTCTGGGAATTTCGGGATATGACATGTGGTTTGCATTAGTGCATTAGAGTGTTTTCACAGTGTTCAAAGCACAGGCCTGTCAGAAGTCATTCTGGGAGGATGACACACTAAGCTGAGATGGAAAAAGAGCTGTAATTCCACTTTGAAATCACACTGGACTCTGACAATTGTGACTTTTACTGTGGCATATTTTGGACATTTTTATTGGACATGCTTATTTGAATCTATCTGTAGAATAAATAACATGATACGCTTGATTAAGCCTATTAATTATTGACAGACAGATTGGAGTAACTGGAGTTCAAATGGTGGAAAGATGTTGTTAAATCCTGCATGCCATAAACATAAATGGACAGAATTTAAACAGTTTTAGCTACACTAGTTTAGACACTAGGCCACAGGAGAACAGCCCCCCCAACTGAGCCTGGTTTCTCCAAAGGTTTTATTTCTCTCCATTTCTGTCACCAATTGAGTTTTGGTTCCTTGCCACTGTTGCCTTTGGCTTGCTTAGTTGAGGACACAATTTCTGGCAATATTGTTGACTTGATTGCACAGACACTATTTGAAGAGAACTGAACTGAGCTGGATGAAGACACCACTGAATCAACAATGAACTGACTTTAACTGAAAAACTGACTGTTTTCAATTGTCCTTTTGCATTATCAGCACACATTGTTTTTTTCTGTTTAACAGTGCAAAGCTGCTTTGACACAATCTGTATTGTATAAAGCGCTATATAAATAAAGGTGACTTGACTTAACTTGACTAGGTTTCTATTCATGGTCTATTTAGTCTCTGCTCCCCACAAGGACACATTGCTGCCAATGTGGGCAGTATAGAAGATAAGAAAACAATACAAAGGACTGAAATAGAACAAATATTTTGACGAATAAAATATTGATATATTTATCTTTAGCCCAGTCTGAAATAGCTTACTTCAGTTTCATTGACATGTCAGAAAATCGGTGTGATTTACTACAGCTATTTAATGAGAGCAGACTTGGGGAAAGACAGCTCAGCAGGAAAAGAAATAAACAGACCATATGACCCATTTAGTGCAGATAGTTCCCAGAGGGCCGAGGGGCTGCTGTGGGAACTCAGTAGACTTTGAATTGACTGCAGTAATTATCATTAAGCAGCTCTTTCACACAAAGACACACATACTGTAATGCATGTTGAGTTGCAATTGAAATTTGCTTACTTAGCATACAATGTATGATTTTATGCTATTCAAAATGCATTACAAATTAAATTCATATAGACAATGACTTAGATATGATTTCTGAATAAAAAATAACTTTTACATGTGGGGGGTATAATAAAAATTGCTAGATGGTGTAACTGTCTGAAAAAAAAAGAGAATAATAATAATGATAAATATTGGCACAAGTAGCTGGCCATAATATTAAAAAAAAAATTGAGTTGCAATTGAAATTTGCTTACTTAGCATACAATGTATGATTTTATGCTATTCAAAATGCATTACAAATTAAATTCATATAGACAATGACTTAGATATGATTTCTGAATAAAAAATAACTTTTACATGTGGGGGGTATAATAAAAATTGCTAGATGGTGTAACTGTCTGAAAAAAAAGAGAATAATAATAATGATAAATATTGGCACAAGTAGCTGGCCATAATATTAAAAAAAAATATATTTAAAAAAAGCAGTGAAACCTTTTGCCCACCCATTCAAAAATCAATGCATGTCCACAGCCATATACAGTATGTCACATGACAAGAACACTATTCAACACAGTGGACCCTTTTAATGGACTTTTAAACCACCATGAATATGTTTCTGGGTCAAAATAAAAAAAAGGTTGAGATTCAGTGGAGTAACTTTATTAAAAAGGCAATTTATTATATGGAAATAATATTAACTTTTAACCTTTGTTTGAAATATTAAATATTAGTATTTTAGTACATTTCACTTGCTTAAAGGACTTCACATTAAATCAACCAAACCAAAAAAAAAAAAATTTTTTACAGATTAATACAGTACCACAATTTTTGTGAAGTTTAATTGTACATTTACATGGCTTGGTAAAAAATAAAAAATAAATGAAATGACCGCAGATAAACTGCATTTCGTTATTGTGGTGTTTTTGGATTTCAAACTTTAAAGCAAGGGACTTTGAATATTCCAGGCTACTTTTGTAACAACCAGAGAAATATTTCACATAATCTATTTTTATATGTTATTTCCCCTTTATCCAAACCAGTGGAATAGGAAGAAAGTGTTTAGAGTGAAAAGGAAGGCTCCACTCATTGAGTCAATGAATTTCCCTGTCTGTTTTTTTCCAAAGGAAGCCAGTTTTGTTTTTGAGGTCTCTTAAGCAGACATCTCGCTCCCACTCCAGTGCCTGGCTCAGATCAGTCTTCCCAAGAAAAATGAGGCTGGGTGGAATTCCTCAAAGAGGGCAGGAAATAGGGTGGAGGTGACCAAAGAGGTTGCAGTTGTGTCCACATGGGAATCACAAACATGATATGGCTGTAGAAATTCGGCACGAGGTTGACTTAATCTCCTAAACAGTTCTAGATTGAGAGCAGAGGTTCCAGTTAAAGTAAAACTAAAAATAGGCTGACAGTAAAATGTTTTTATTAGTAGTAGTCTCTGACATTTCTTCCACACAAATACACAAAGAATAATTATATAAGGTTGTATTAGCTGTGAATTAAATGCCACTTTTTATTTTAATACCCTACAAAATACATAAAATACATTTTTTTATAAGAAATTAAAAATACAGTTATAATCTTTTTTTAAACACTATATTTACGCAATCCTTAAAATTTAGTTGTTGCCTTGAAAGGATTAGTGACAAAAAATATGCCAATGCATCATTCTTACGAAGTTTCAACTATTCTATTTTCAATTAGTGTTGGCGATGGTACATATCCGTGACAGGCAGCTGTAGTTTTACTCTGAGAAAATATTTGCATACAGTTTAAAACAAAGGATCTGGGCTAAAATAAGCTACTTTGTAAGTACATTAAGCAAATTTAGCCTCCGTTTAATCAAGGCCAGTTTCCCCTGCCAAAGAAAATCAACACTCTTGCCACTTCAGTTAAAAAACTGCAGGGTGTGGCGGTACCCTGTATAGAAACGTGTTTACAATGGACTAAATGTAAAACAAAGTCAAATAGGATCTTTTTCTGTGGTTTCTCATTTTAGGGAGGTTCAACCTAACAGCAAATGACACTGTTGAGCACTGTGGTAAATGGACACAATTTTAACTTGACTGAGATTTCTCCGAAGTTGACATTGAGGATGAGTGAAATGCCAAAAAGGTAACCAACATTGCACTTACAACGATAGTTCAGCCAAAAATGAAGATATGCAAAGAAGATATTTTGAGAATTTTTCTTCCCCATTCAATGGAGGTCAAAGGCCACCAAAACTGTTTGGTTACCAATGTTGTTCTTTTGTTCTTCAGAAGAAATAAATTCATTCTGGTTTGGAACAGCATGAGGATGAGTAAATGACACAATCTTCATCCCTCTTGCCATACCTTTGTAAAAGCATACCAACAGTAAAGAGTAAGGAACGTGGTAGACCTGGAATCTAGAGGAAATGACTCATATCATGCTCGCACAGATCATAATACAACCAACAGCACTGATTCACCCATTGTTTGAGGTCCTGCTCGTTTTCAATCTGGTATTGCCTTTATTAAATACTTCACAACTTCACCTACAATGAATGGTTACAAAATTTTACTTTTTGTCAAATATGGACACTTTTCAATTTACAAAGCCGTCATTTTGCTGAGAGGCAACCCAAAAAAACAAAAAACTCAAGATAATTCAGAGCAGTCATTGAGACATACCACCTGCTTCAGGGAAAGAGTGACAGAGCCGTGAGAAAACAAATGAATGACATGATATATTTTCCATCAACGTTAGCTGTTGTACAATTCAAGTTAATTTACAAACCAGATGGGAAGAATATGTACTGTACAAATGTATGTATATATATATATATATATATATATATACACACACACACACACACACACACATTCATAAAATGGTTCAATCTGACAGACACGTTACAAAGAAAAGAAAAAAAAGAGCAGACCGCTTAAGTATAAAAAATAAATTAAAATCATCTGTGACACAAACACGTACAACAGTAGGTCTCATCTCCAGAGTGGCCTCAACAGACTAAACATGAATTTAAAGCAATAGGAATATAAGGGGCATCCATACAGACATGAAAAATGAGCTAACTAGTCTAAGCAGAGAGGAAACAGAGCTAAAACATCTTAAAAGGATCTAAATCACTGGTGGAAAGCAAATGAAATGTGCCGCTGAACAACATGGACTAGTTCAGCTCCACCGCAGGAGGCAAAGGGAGTGGCAGTAAATGAAGTCTCCCTAAAGCCAAGTGGAACGAAAAAGTCAGCCGGCAAACTCAAGCAGGATGATATGGTGGGGGTAATGGATCATAATCCAATGAACCTGTTTGGTATAGGCTGATGAAAATGTTGGTCTTTCGTAATGCCGAAATTGATGTAATTCAGTGTTTCTTGATGTACACACCGATAGAGGTCCTTAAAATGAACATTTTATTTAAACGTTTCTCATTTGGTTTTAAAATAGACATTTACTTTTTATCTTTCTCTCACTAGTACAGATATAATCCCTCCCAATCCCAACCGTCCAATAGAAATCTATATGTGAATACTGTGGTGTGTAACCTGGCAAGGGTGAATGTCTTTATATATTGAGTATCTGTGAAGTCGCACATCTAAAAGTCCTTAAGCGGCTCACAACGACACAGTTGAGTTCACTGGCAAAACGGTGACGCTGTGGGGTCAAAGCCTTTAAAAACGTCTTTTAGAGAGGCATTGTCCTGTTCTGCCACGTCAGGCTGCGCGGGGCTATTGCCACCAAACGGGCTGCCAGTGCCGCTAGGTTTGTTGACCTGCTTTACCATGGTGAACAATGTGGATACAGGAAGGTTGTGGACTCCTGCAGGCTGCTCTGCAGAACAAGCTGGGCCCTGACCAGCTGCAGATGGACTGCCTGTAACAGGGGCCCCTGCAGCAGTCCCAGCATTGGGCGAAGGTGAAGGTTTGGGTCGAGGGCGGTTGTAGCTGTTGTAGCGATCCGTAGTCTGTTCCGCCGAGCTCTTCTCTGGTTCTGGCTGGTCCAGTGCAGACTTGCGCACAAACAGGGGCTCTTTAGACTTGGGTTTAGATGTAGTCGCTGTACTTTCACTTGACTTGGGCTCAGGGGGAGGACTAGTGTTTCTAGGGGCCCCTGAACCCTCTGCCTTGTCTGAGCCCTGAGTCCGAGGGTCGTACAGACTGATGCCGCTCAGCACGCTACTGCTGCTGCCGCCGCTACCTACACTGCCAGCACCCACACCTCGAACGGACCCTCCTGCTGATAGCAGCCGTGGGTCGTACGGTGCAATGGTGGGGCTGGAGGAAGGTGGAGATAAGGAGACAGCTGGGGGAGATCCTTGAGGAGCAGATGCCTCCAAAGTGGACTTAAGAGCAGATTTTTGAGGCTGGAGTCGGGGGTCGGCAGGGGCTTTTCGTGTCATGCGAGGGTCAACAGACTTCTCGGCCGAGACGGACGGAGGTGATGAGATTCCTGTGGAAGTGCCTTGAGAAGGGCTGGATGAAGTGGCGTTGACAGTTTTAAGGATGCGGGAGAGCAACTCAAAGTCTGGAAGGGAAGAGGAGGATTGATTCGACTGCTCATCAGAAGGAACAGTAGGAGGGAGAGAAACGGAGTGGTGCTGGGGCTGTGTGCGTGACAGACGAGGATCCATGGCGGTAACTGGAGGGATGCCAGGGGGCAAAGGGAGCAAGTCTTGTTTAGGAATGGGAATAGGGATGAGGTCTTCAGGACTCCACAGCACTGCCTTAGAAAATGAAGGCTTGCTCAGTACTACATCCTTTTTGATGTGGCTGAACTGCTGTAGTTGGGAGCGGGGATCACGCAAAGCCATGCCCATTAAAGGGTCAAGGGGAATGGGCACGGGCTTGTCCCTCAGCATTCTCTCACCCTCCTCTTCCTCATTACTGGCTGGGGTGGTCAACGGCGGGGGTTTATACACAAATGGGGGCTCTGGTTTAGGGGCATGGGTGGCTGCATGCCGGGCAAGACGGGGGTCTGAAGGGGTAGGAGATAGAGAGGATGAAGCACTGGCTTCAGGTGCCTGAGAGGAGTCTGTGCTGCGGGGTAGACGTGGGTCTCGTGCCAGTCGGGGGTCTGCTGGTCGGCTGGGTGCCTGTGCAGGCTGAGACTTTTGTAGACGAGGGTCACTAGGAGCTCCATCCGGCTTGGCAGGGCCTTGGGACTGGGTTTGTTGCCGCAAGGTTTTGAGAATGGAAGTGACACTGCCACCCCCGTCCTCATCGTCACTGGAATACCAGTTTGCTGAATCTCCTACAAGTAAATGGAAGTGCAGAGATTCAGAGATCAATGTGATTTTCTTTTACTGGTAATATCATCTGAAACATCAGCCTCTGTAAGTTTCACTCGGTGCAAGAAAGCACCATCTAGTGGAGGGACAAGATTTTTTTGTGGCAAGATTGCACAGCCCCAGGCCAGAGAATGTTTACAGTATTATGAGGTCCTGGGCAGGGTCAAGCTTTGAGCAGAGCCCTTGAGATGTTTCTTTCCCAGAAATAGCCTTGGCAACATATACATTTGAAGTTAGCGCTTTGAAAACCTCAGCTATTTGTTTGACACAAATGTTATGTAAATCTAAAAAAAGGCATAGCTTTTATACAAAAATGTTCAATTTTTACCAAAGTACTTTACAAGACTTTGGTAAAAATGTAACATTCTTGTATAAAAGCTATGCATGTTTCTGCAGAAAATTTGTGTCATATGATATTGTATTAAATGGTGCAAGCCCAGGCAATGTTTTGCATCAGTACCTTCATTCTCCCTCTCAGTTCCTCCTCCTTCAGCCAGCCTCCTGGCTCTCTCCTCATCCTCCTGTTGTTTCTGCTGGAGTCTCATAAACAGCACACGCTGTGTTGGGGGCAGGAAATCTGGCACTGCTATCCCAGGCTGATTAGAAGGGCCTACATTAGCTGCACCCTCTATGCTTCCAGAGTTCTGTTTCCCAGATGACTGATCATTGAAGTTTCCACCACCCACACCTTGAAAGTTGTCACCTGTACCGGGAGGCGAAGAATGAAGCTGAATACTAGTTTCATGTCTCAGAGGTAGAACAGAGTAGGACAATAAAGCAGCTCACATTAGTTCAAATGGTAGAGCATGGTGCAAGCAACAACAAAGACATGAGTCCCACTCTCCGGTAATGCAAGAACTGATAGAAGTCCATTTAGATAAAAACTTCTAAATGATGCTTACATGCAACTGTGCTTTGCTCTGAATTTACAGAAAAGAATAGGGCTGGGTATCGATTCAGATGTCCCGATTCGATTTCGATTCGCAAGCTCTCGATTAGATTCGATTCCATTCAGTGAATATAGTTTTAATACAAATGCTATTGATATTTCTAAAAAAATGAACAGTAAACATCAGTTTACAAATGGTGAATTAATAAAAAGAAATTAAGCCACATGTCTGTATTTTAAACCTATATTTTTTTTATATGGGTCCTTTTTTAAACAATAATAGGGCCCTATAAAATTTTCTTAATTTTTCTGGTAATCAGATGAAGGCATAAAACATTAATTTAATTTATCCTAATCAAATGAAAATTAAACCCTTTTATTTTTTGGCAAACAAAGTGCTGCACAACAGAGGTTTACTGTTAAAATTAAAAAGAAAACAGATGTGATTACTCCTTTAAAAATAAATATTTACTAATATTTATTAGCAGTAGTAGCATTGATTCTTAAGACTGCTAAATAGTAATATATTCTGACAGTAGAACGTAAAACTAAACTTTTATTTTGATGGGTTGCTGTGAAGAACTTCCAGCTGCTGTGTATGTGATATGATGGTAGTTCCCTCTCATAGGCTCACTTTGATGCTGCGATGACGCTATCACTTTGGGAACACCTTCGGTGTGACGAATGTCTGAAGCCCTTATACCATCACACCAATTTATTGGCCAAATAGCGCTTAGCACCGCCCCCAAAGCGCACTTAGGTGAGCTATATAGCGTGCTGTGCGCTATTTTCATCAGATTTCATTTCCTTCAGGAAGTGAATCACCTGTCGCCCGTAGGAAAGCAAAAAAAATAAATAATAATTTCTTGGCTATTTCTCAAAAAAGAGCAGTTTACTCCTCTTCAGCGGACACGATGAGCTACAGGAGATGCATCGAGCCGTGTGACAGGTTCATCGCAGGAGGAGACACTCATGACAGGTGCGAGAAATGTTTGGGCCTACAGCATGCCCAAGCGGCACTTGGCGGCCTTTCTGATTGTCGACACTGTGATAGCATAGGTTCGCGGACTTCTCAAATAAAGTAGTCTAACCCCCCGGTTGCCAAGACGCCGCACGAGACGGTCGCTTGGGGTGACGCATGCGAGCCGAGGCGTTTAGAGGGCTTGTCAACGGAATTTTCTCCTTTTCTCTCGCTCTCTCCGGGCCATGTGCAAGCACTCGAAGAGCGCTACGGGGATCCCGTGGTCTTCATTAATGACAATTTGCGGCCTACCCCGGAAGCTCGCGATGCAATGTCTTTCGGTTGTATGCCGTATGATGAAGACGTGCTGTCCACAGCAGCCTCCGATTCTGAGGATTTATTGGGCGAACTGTGCAGTTCTCTCCCTCCGAGTGGACAGGAGAAACGCACTTCCCCGTCTTACAGCAAACTATTAGACGTTGTAATGCATGCTGTAGATAAGCTGGGTTTAGAGTGGGATAGCGAGCCGGCGCAAACTCAGTCCCAGTCGAAACTGGACGATCGATTTTTGTCCAGCCGCACTCCGTCTCAGCCCCGTAGGCCTCTCCCCTTTTTCCAAGACCTCCACTACAAGGTTTCGAGGTCTTGGAAACAACATTTTTCGGCGCGTATCACTAATCCCTCCGCCGCTGATTTCGCCACGGTTTCTAAAATGGCGGCTCACGGCTACGCCGGCCGAAGAAGAGACTCTCGCGACACATCTCGTGCCAAATTCCGCTCCGCCTTGGAAATCACGCCCTCTGCTACCATCCAAGCCGTGTAGGGTTACTTCCGCTTTGATCGGAAAATCTTACATGGCCGCTGGGCAGGCCGCAGCTACACTCCATTCTATGGGTGTACTCCAGGCTTATCAGGCAGACGTGCTCAAGGAGCTGGATGAGGGAGAAGGCTTGACTCCAGAGGCCGTTAAAGAGCTCAGACGAGCTACTGACTTGGCGCTTAGGGCTACCAAGCACACAGCTCAGGCAGTGGGCAGGTCCATGGCAGGGTTAGTGTCAGCTGAGCGCTATCTTTGGCTTACTCTCACTGACATTTAAGAGAAGGACAGAACTTTTCTCCTGGACGCCCCCATTTCGAGTGACGGTCTGTTCGAAGACTCGGTCACTACGGTCGTGGAGAAATTTAGAGCAGCGAAACAGCTGTCAGCTGCGTTCTGTCAACTCATCCCTCGCAGGGCTAGGGAAGTGGAACGTCAGCCACCTGCGGCTCGCTCACGCTCTTCGTCCTTACAGCACCGCGAGGTCCAGCGGCATAAGCCACCGCCTAGGTTACCCCCTCGTAAAGACTGGGGTCCTAGGTCTCGCCCACCGGCTTACGCACGGCAACGCAAGCGAGTAGACCTGAGTTAGACAGCAAAGCCCTCTCGTCCTCAGGCCCCTAATAGCAGTTCCTGATTCCTCTTCTCGTCTTCGGAGGCCAGGCCCTCCTTTAGAGAGAGTGTACGAACCGCACAAGCGTATTCGACTCTCTCGCTGTGGCCTCCAGACCCGGATCTTGACGGTCCCGCCGCATATTGCGCCTCCGGCAGTTTTAGATCGAGTCCTTACGACAAGCACCTCCTCGGATACTCTGCGCGTTCCAGCCTTCAGAGTTCGAAAAAAAGCCCAAGGGTCATGCGACATGGCTGTTGGGGCAATGGGCAGGCCCGACAGAATCGGACATCTTCCCATTATAGTTTTTCCCGCTACTCAGGTGCTTCGGGATCCTATACGAGAAAATCAGATGTAAGTTTGAACTGTAGAACACCCAAGACCCCTGGCAGACTACTGGGCCGCGTGGAGACGCCTGCCCGATATTTCATGGTGGGTACTACGCACCATTCGACACCTGTACACTATCCAGTTTCGGAAAGGGCCACCTCCCTTCAGCGGGGTTCTCCCTACGACGGTACGTCCTGAGGATGCCTCAATTTTAGGTCAGGAGATAGTATCACTCCTAGAGAAAGGGGCTATAGAGGAGATACTCCCCACTCAGATGGAGTCAGGCTTCTACAGCCGGTATTTTGTTGTACCCAAGAAAGATGGTGGTTTAGGTCCGATTTTGGACTTACGTCGTCTAAACCTTGTGCTCAGAGTGAGCAAGTTCAAGATGTTAACAGTAAAGTCCATTCTGTCTCAGGTCCAATCCGGAGATTGGTTTGTGACCATCGATCTAAAGGATGCATACTTTCACATCCAGATCGTCAGGAGACACAGGAAGTTCCTCAGGTTTGCTTTCGAGGGCAAAGCATACCAATACTGTGTTCTTCCGTTCGGACTAGCTTTGGCTCCTCGAACGTTTACAAAATGCATGGACGCAGCTCTGGCCCTGTTGCGGCTCCAGGGCATCCGAATTTTGAACTACCTAGACGATTGGCTAATACTAGCTCAATCTCAGGATCAGGCACCGATACATCGAGATCTGGTACTCAATCATTTGAGGAGCCTAGGGCTACGGACGAACCTTCAAAAGAGTATTCTGCTGCCGTGTCGGCAGACAACCTTTTTGGGGGTGGCCTTGGACTCTTGCACAATGTGGGCATGGCTGTCTCCCGCTCGTGTGCAATCAATACGGACCTGTCTAGGTCAGTTCAAGACAGGGCGCGGAGTACATGTAGGCCTGTCTCTCAGGCGGTTGGGTCTGATGGCGGCAGCGTCCCCTGTAGTTCAGTTGGGCCTGCTTCACATGCGACCATTTCAGTGGTGGACCAAGAGCCAGAACATTTTGCATCACTGTCACCCGCTTCGCAGAATTACGGTGACACACAAAGGCTCTTGTACTCTAAGCCCCTGGATGAGACCCCAGTTCTTTCTGGAAGGAGTCCAGATGGGGACGTTGTGTTGTCGCAAAACGGTCCCGACGGACGTGTCCCTTACGGGCTGGGGAGCCGTCCATCAGGGACATCCAGTCGGTGGAGTCTGGACAGAGGTACATCGAGACTGGTACATAAACCGTTTGGAGATGCTTGCGGTTCTCCTAGCTCTCGAACAGTTCTTACCCCAACTGAGGGGTTATCATGTGTTGGTAAGGACAGACAACACGGCAGTTGTGTCGTACCTCAATTGTCAAGGGGGATTACGTTCTCGCCCCCTGTGCAGGCTGGCGAGGCGTATTCTTCTCTGGGCTCAGACAAAGTTCCTGTCGATCACAGCAGTCCATATCCCAGGTCGCCTGAACTCAGGAGCGGATCTGCTCTCGAGACAGAGTCTACAGAATGGGGAATGGAGATTGCACCCCCAGGTGGTGGATCTTATATGGCAGAGGTTCGGCCAAGCGAAAGTGCACTTGTTCACTTCGAGCATGACTACGCACTGCCCGCTTTGGTTTTCCCTGTCTCCCCCGTCGCCTCTAGATCTGGATGCTCTGGCCCAGGACCAGTCTTTATGCTTTCCCCCAATCCGTTTGCTCCCAGCAGTCCTATTCAGAATACGATCAGAAAGAGTGGAGCACCTGTTGCTGGTGGCCCCGCGGTGGCCCACTCAGTCGTGGTTCTCAGACCTGGTCAGTCTGTTAGCGGGCCCTTCATGGGAGGTTCCCCTCAGACACGATCTGTTGACAAGCTCAGGGCATGATTTGGCATCCTTGACCGGAATTATGGAGGTTATGGGTGTGGCCCTTGAGCGGAATATGCTAATGTGTGTTCTGGTCTCTTGGCTGAGATTACCGACACTATTATGAATTCTAGACGCTTCCCTCCACGAGACGCTTATATGCTTTCAAGTGGAGACTTTTTGCCTCTTGGTGTAGACAACGCACTTTGGATCCAGTTCACTGCCCTATAGGTTCAGTACTGGAGTTTCTTCAGAGTCATTTTTATGAAGGGGTTACCCCCGCCACTCTTAAAGTGTACGTGGCGGCCATATCGGCAGGACATGCACTCATAGGAGGTGCTTCGGTTGGTCGTCACACACTGGTGTCACGTTTTATGCAGGGTTCGAGACGGCTTAGGCCTTTCCGCCCAGCCCGAGTTCCTTCTTGGGACTTATCGATTGTGTTAGAGGGTCCGACAGGCCATCCCTTTGAACCAATGGAGTTGGTGTAAGAGAAGTTATTGACCATTAAGACAGTTCTTTTGGTGGCTTTATCCTCCCTTAAGAGAGGGTAGGGGACCTGCAGGCTCTCTCCATTAGTCCTTTGTGTATGGACATTGCATCAGGACTGGTAAAAGTCTTTTTGTGACCTAGGCCTGATTATGTTCCTAAGGTCGCTTCAACTGCGTTTCGCTTTCAGCAAGTGGTCCTGGAGGCTTTTTCCCCAGCTGAGAAGGGGTCAGTTGCCCTGAATCGCTGTCCGGTTAGGGCACTTAGGACCTACGTTGACCTCACGGCTCAGTGGCGTAGATCTGATCAGTTGTTCGTGTGTTTTGGTGGTAAGAACAGAGGATCCGCTGACACTAAACAGCGGATGTCACACTGGATCATGGAAGCTATTTCTTTGGCCTATGAGGCGCATGGTTTGACTTCGCCTCTAGGGGTGCGTGCTCATTCTACAAGAGCAGTGGCTTCTTCTCAGGCCTTCTTTAAAGGGTCTTCATCGGAAGATGTTTGTGCTACGGCAGGATGGTCCTCTCCTAGCACATTCATCAAGTTTTATAGTCTGGATGTAGGGATGGCTCCTGGCTCCCGGGTCTTATCCGCTTGAGCAGACGCTTTCCTTGGTCTTCTAGCTATCTACGGTACATCAGGCATTATGGTATAGCGTTCCCAAAGCGATGACGTCATCGCAGCATCGAAGTGAGCCTATGAGAGGGAACATCTCGGTTACGTATGTAACCTTGGTTCCGAGTAGGGGAACGAGATGCTGCGATGCTCGGCCGTTCCGTACCTTGATAGCGCTTCCTTTGTAATTCAGTGAAATCTGATGAAAATAACGCGCAGCACGCTATATAGCTCACCTACGTGTGCTTTGAGGGCGGTGCTAAGCGTTATTTGGCCAATGAATTGGCGTGATGGTACAAGGGCTTCAGACAGGGAGATGACATTCGTGTTCATATCATCATATAGTGAGATGGCAGAAGCTGAAAACACCGCGAGCGTCATCCGCGCTTTAGTATGTGTAAACAAAACAGCAATCCACCAGGCGGTGGAATTCATTCATTGCGGAAATCATGGCGCCTTGTGCGTGATATCAAATGCTTCTGCAAATTTATAGTATTACTATAGCATTTTACCTGAGCATTGCGATTCACGCGTATGGCCATGATAAGCGCTGAATGAATGACAGGCTTTCTGTTGAAAATCGCGCATGGTAAATAAGGGTGACATCTAGTGGAGAAGACTAATGATAAGATTCACGTTAATCAGGTCTTGTTTTAAATGTGTGCTGAAATAAATCCCGGAAAAGATCGATTCGCAGCTTTTCAGAATCGATATCGAATCGACGTCATTTAAAAAAACGATCAAACGAAAAATCTATTTTTTTGCCCAGCCCTAGAAAAGAAGTTACAATACAACATGAACTCACCATCTCTTCCACCTCCATCTATCGACATGGCTTGCTGCTGCTGGTAGAAGTTATCATAGAAGTTGCTACCAGATGTTCCACCACCTGGAGGCATTATGCCTGGGTTTGGTGGTCCATCTCCCTGGCCAAAGTTCTGCATCATTGGCGGTCCTGTACCTATTGAAGGAGGGCCTTGGTTCATGTTAGATGGGCCCATCGGAGGCATATCATGAGGACCGCCTGGACCCATGTGTCCTGGTGGTGGGGCCCCAGGAAAGCGAGGTGGAGGTGCACCTGGGGGACCTGCAGGAGGTCCCTGAGGTCCTGCAACACCTGCAGCAGCATTGCCAGGACCTGGTCCTCTGTAAAGAATACATCTGTGTCAGTATATTCTGTATGTGGCTAGTAAGTAAACCAAGATGACTTGACAAAGAAAAAGATAGCTAACCTGACACCCAGTTTTTGTGCAAGCTGTCCTGTGGGCTTGACCACAATCTCAAACAAGGATGGAATCTTCTTTCCAGCATTTCCTCCACAAACAGGTGGTGGACCCATTGGTGGAGGAGGACCACCATTGGGGTTTGGTGGCCCTTGGAAGGTGCCTCCATCTGGGCAGGGAGGAGGGGGGCCTGGGCATGGTCCAACTCCAGGACCAGGAACAGGGCCAGCACCAGGGCCTGGAGCCGTTGGACAGCTTGGAGGGATATTACCATGTGGGGCACCAGGCATTCCAAAGTCCATGGGTGCAGAGGAGTCCCCTGGGGTAGGTCTTGGTGGAGTTGGGAGAAGGCCAACACCAGGGGGTGGTTTTGGAAGAGGGTTAATGCCTTGCTTTTTAAGTTCCTCAACCTCTTTCTCATCTTCTGCACCAGCTTCTGCATCCTCTGCCAGCATCTTCAATGAAAAATAGGAGCATTGTTACTCTAAGTGCACAGAAACAACAATGAGAAAACCACATCTCAATTTAAAATATCTGTGAAGATCACCTTATCAAGCAGCTCTTGAGTATCTTCTGTTAGGTTCTCATGGGAGAACATACACTCCTCACCATTCACACAGTTCCCTGTGGTATGGAACAGCTTGCAAGGGAAATCACGTGCAGTGGAGTCAAGGAGTTATTTCCACAAGTAAAAATTCTTCAGAGTGCTGTGATCTGTACTTTTAAAATGTTCTTATATAGATAATAAGTGCCAATGAGAATACCAGCAAGCAAAATGACCAAAGGATATCATGCATGTAGGGACAGTTTTCTGCTCGTGCACAGAAGCCAGTGATGTAGAACTTGCAGAGTTCTTTCTTCTTAGGCAGCTCAATGTCATGACTGAAGTTACAGTGGTCACCCTGATGATACATTGACAGCATTTAGTACAGAAATAACTCATGTTGTCCACAAAGTAATATGTGATTTTGCATCATCTTACTATTCAGACATAATTGATTTAAACATACAAAATTTTCTTTTAATAGTATCAAAAAACAAAGACATCTAGATTACAACCAATTTTATCTGTAACATCTTCCAAAGTTAGTTAACTGTGCTTACCCATGTACAGCGGCCCTCAATATAGTATTTACAGATGGCTTTCCCCTTCTTGTCCGGCCCATGTTTCTCCTGATCATTCCTCCTCGGGCCTCCAGATCCATCCTAAAGCAGTCAGAGAACAAATTATTCAGATGCTAATTTATGTTCTGTTGATTAAGTATGAACCACGTGTATCATCTGAAGAACTGTCTTACCCCCATGTCCATATCTCCGCCGTTATCTTCATCGGGACCTTGGTCTCCTCCACGGCCCCTCCCTCGATTTCTCCCTCTACCCCGGTTCATTCCTCGACCTCCTCTGCCTCTTCCGCGACCTCGCCCACCTTTTCCACCTTAAGAAAAAAAAATACGAAATTACAAACACTCAAACAAATAATGCTTTACTGAGATGCTTATCTGAGATTTAGGTTTAGTCTTACATCTATTATTCAAGCAGAACTCACCTCGCCCTCTGTCCTTTGATTTCCTGTACTGATTCAGTTCTTTTGAGTAGTCATCATAGTCATCGTCACCCATGTTGTCATAGTCATCATCTCCATACTGTCCAAAAAATAAAAAAGGTTAAGTAAAAGACAAACTGACTGAATTAATTTTTATAATTTACCAAGTAATAATGACCGACAGGATAATCCCAGGTATGGTATAGATGGGATATCTGACGAATCATGTCTTTTCCAGTTATTTATGATTTTTAGAAAATAACTTTTAGAGACTGTACTCGCAAAATGCAATTTTAGCAACTTTGTAGCAGAGCTATATTTCCAATAGAAATTCCAATGGCGTTTTCTTAAGATTTTGGTAATATCCTTTTCTAGGCTTGGAAATCAAAAAATATTCTGATAATAACTTGATAAAGTTAATAACTTGTGACCTAGGACCCACCTCCATCTCATCTCCGTACATGCCATCACCATCATCATTCTCTCCTCCCATTTTTCCCCGTCCTCTCCCTCTGCCTCCTCCTCTTCCACCACGTACCCTCATTCCTCTGCCTCGACCTCTCTGGTTCTTCATGCGGTTTTTGCCACCTGTGTGACAGTAAAAAGGGTCAGCAGATGTATCACACAAATGCTGACACACTTCTTTTAGTCAGAAAATAAAGTATGCAGACACTGAACATGTGATACTTGTCATACTTTACATACTTGATATTGTAACTAAAGGTCAAACTCCAAACATCTACCTGATGATTAATATGCATCCAAACATTCAGCCAAGACCATTCAAGCAAAATTATTGCTTTGAAATTAACATTCACCTCTGCCACGTGGACCACCTCCAACCTCTTTGGCCTTGCGGTATTGGTTCAGTTCCTTAGTGAAATCATCATAGTCATCATCACCCATGCCCTCATCCTCTTCACCTTCATATGTTTCCTCCTCGTAGTCATCATAGCCACCATACCCCTGCTTGTCCATCTTCATATAGCCACCTTTCTTTGGCATGGGACCTCCATGACCAGAGGGAGCAGGAGGGTAACCTCCTTGAGACTAAAAATACAGACCAAAATACAGGCTGGGATTAAAACCCAATCTGATTGGCTGGCCGGCCGGTCTAGGAAGTTCTTGTGTTATGAGAGTTACTTTAAATAAATCAAGACCTGACCAAAAATAATGTTTTACTCACAGTGGGAGGATATTGAGGGCTATATTCCCTGTACTTCCTCTTTTCACTGGGACTGTAATCTGATTCATCACTGTAGTCCGAGTGGTCATCGCTGGAGGATGCGTGACGCTGCATTAGACACAAATACATTTAAGACGACGATATAAATGTTTGTGTAAGTAGGACTTTTTCAAAATAAAATAATTTTATTCTGCAAGGATACATTAAAATGATCAAATGTGACAGTAAAAACATTTATAATGTTACAAAAGATTTCAATTTCAAATTGAACAACATTTTATTCATCAAAAAATTCTGAAAATCACAGTTTCAACAAAAAAATTAAACAGCATCAACATTGACAATACCAAGTAAAGTTTCTTCAGCAGCAAATCATCACATTAGAATGATTTCTAAAGGATAATTTGTAGTGGTCAACCGATATATCGCCGTTAGGGATGTAACAATTAACTGCAAGCTGGTTGAAAATCTATTTAAATATGTGACGATTCAAATCGGTTGAGATGCATAACAAATCGCGATTCAGTTAGGGGTAGGAATTTATATGAATGTATGTCTGAGGGGAATTTACTGTCTTTTGATGCAACCCTCTACATTGCAAGTAAATCACTTGCATATGCGACTAAATCTTACTCTGGGCGACTCAATAATGTCTAACATTAGCCATTGGCTAATAAATTCTTAGATTTTACACGCCAGTATGTGTGTGAGAGGCTTTCAACACATATTTTCACTCGATAAACACGCTGACTGAGCGCTTGAGAGTTTCGCTCTCCGTCAAGCGATCTGTACTATTTGGATGCGCTCAGTGGATCATGTACTCAATGGATGCGCAGTATGTAGCACGCAGCGCAACTGTATTTGATGTACCGTAAACTAGTGTGAAGGTGCACGACTCGCCGTCACTTTACTGATAGCACTGTGTTTCTCACACATGCAAAGAGAGAGAGCGAAAGTCTTCCATACCACGCTGAATCGATGCGCTACATGTAAACCATATTCTTTGTTGTATTTTCCTGTCAAAATAACAGAGTTAATTTAGAATTATTCAGTTTTTAAGAACAAGCAGCAGATATGCTGGTTTCTCATCTATTACCGTCCCTGTTTTGATTTCAGCAAATCAGTTAGAGCGAACGCTGACAACGTGATTAATATTCAATGACCCAGCAGATAATAGTAGTAGTATCTTTTAATAATAATTACTATTACCTATGACCAACAATATCTTAAACACCAACTCCAGTCCTAAGTTCAGTTAAAATGACAAATATGCATTCATTCATGGTTACCAAGTTTTAGTTCTAATCACTAGTTCTATCATTAAATAGTGCTTAATTATCATAATATCATAATATAATGCTTGATTGGCCGAAGTTAAGAGTGCACATTGTTATTCAAGAAGCTGTTCCATTTTACAAAGATAAGCTGATTGGATGGAATCATATGTGTGTGTGTGTGTGTGTGTGTGTGTACACCTACTTAACCATATTTTGGGGACAAATTTGTACCCAAAAGTGAGCAAAGCCTGACAAAGTCGGCAAAAACCTCAATTTGTGGATGTCCTCCATTTGTAAAACTGTTAAAAAAATAAAGTAAAAGTTTTATTTTTTTACTTTTGAAATGGTAAAAATGCAGAAAGTTTTCCGTGAGGGGTAGGGGTGGGTTTAGGTTAAAAAGTGTTTAACTATCTGTATATGAAAACAATAGAAGTCTATGTAATGTCCCCATTTAAATAGCTAAGTAAATGTGTGTAAAATAGTATATCAGTCTGGCGAGTAAACAAACAAAATGTACTAGCCAATGGCGATTATATTGCCAAGGTGTGCATAGAGGGTTGTGATGGTATTTTTTATTTTTCTCTTGCCTCTGTATAATGCATATTAAAGTTCATAAGTGCAGCGCTGCTTTGTTTACAGCGGAAACCAAGGAAATGCTTTAAGCGCCACCTGCTGGCAGAGAGTGAATCTGCGTCTCATTCAGCTCTGCTGTTTCTGTTTCATGCAGATATTTTTTATGTATAGTTTCACAAAACTGAAGTCAAACCATTCTGTTTTTGCTTCAAATTTCGATTAAAAGAGTTTGATTTTTGTAATTTAGATTAAAAACTGCTCATGTTGCATGCATGCAGCATCTTTATTTGGATCATGATTAAATGCAGTGGTTGCCTCTAATTTTAAAAGGAAAGATCACAGACAAAGACTTAGTTTGTTTATACGAAGAGATTTATTTTATTTGTGTTATTTATTTGATTTGGGGCTTGTTTTAAAATAAAAAATTAGTTTTGTTATTTACATTTACATTATATTTAAATTTTGTTATTTAGCAAACGCTTTTATCCAAATCGATTAACAAATGAGGACAATAGAAGCAATCAAAACCAACAAAAGAGCAATAATTTACAAGTGCTATATTAGTATATTATTATAGTGTCATATTTCAATTTCACAAAGAGACGTACAGTATTTTGTCCAAGCAATAATAAAAGGACACATTTAATTGATAATTTGGGTTAAATCTCATTTTGTTAAAAAAACCAAATTGTGAAATCAAAATCGTAAATTGAATCGTGAGTTGAGTGAATTGTTACATCCCTAATCGCCGTGGCCGATATTTTGAATTTTAAAATATCGGCATCAGCCAATAAGTCTTTCCGTGTGGCCGATGTTTTTCAAAATGGATTATGACACCATTCCTCTTTAAAACAAGCCACTGAGATGTGAAGCCAGCACCTGACAGACAGTAAAATGACCAATCGTCATTCACTTTCTAATGTGACACTACTAGAGCTGCCCTCGACTAAAGATTTTTCTGGTCGACTAGTATTCGTTAATTTTAAGCATTAGTCGACTAATTGCATGTTTATTAATAAACCATTTAAATCATGCTAATGAGCCTTTAATTGCCAACATAGCCTAATAAGCACTCAAGTGCATGCATAAAGCTTGCCACAGCACACTGGCAGAAGTAATGTGACCGGGAAAACAGTAAAATTAAACTGCATTAACATTTTAATAATCTATTGATAAACTAGTGTTTTCGGCTAAAGAGATGAATTTGGCGACACTGACTCGTCATCTCCACAGTAGTGGATGCGCTTGCATGCAAGTTTCATACGGATGACATAATCTGAGAATATTTGTTTTATTTTCAGATTTGAATTATTTCATTTGAAAGTAGACATTTCACTCTCTATAGATATATTTTTCATGTCTGTAAGGCAAGTATACACGGAGTTTCGCGCTCAAGTTCACAGAGGCCGAGACGGCAGAAAGCACATCCTGTTTGCTTTCATTATTTTACAAAAGCGCAATGTTTTGTTGTTATAGTGAGTGCACACAAATAAACGTAGAGGCTTTACAGATTCGAAAGATGTATTACTCTTATCTGTATGACAAAAATGACTAATGTATTTTAAGAGCAAGTGACTGCACTGCACTCACTTGCTACTGCTACTGTTCAGCTTTCACACTCCGCATGAGTTAAATATATGAGTGTCACAGCAAAGGGTCTGAATACTTAGGACCATGTGATATTTCAGTTTTTCTTTTTTAATAAATCTGCAAAAATGTCAACAATTCTGTGTTTTTCTGTCAATATGGGGTGCTGTGTGTACATTAATTAGGAAAAAAACTTAACTTGAATGATTTTAGCAAATGGCTGCAATATTGTTAAGAGTGAAAATTTTAAGGGGGTCTGAATACTTTCCGTACCCACTGTAAATTTGCTACTACTTACATATTTCAGATGATAAGCCATATTTGAGGTCAATGAATGATAGGCGAGCGTTTGGATGTAACGTTACTGTATTACCACAAAATCCAGCCATTAACAATCTGTCCGTCATGGACTGCGTGACCTCACCACTTCCTGTGGATTTTTTTCTCTCCTGCGACTAATACAATTTTGGTCGACCAAGGCTCTTCTCGTCGACTAATGGTTAGTCGACTATTATAGGGGCAGCCCTAGACACTACGCTCTGTTACATACAATAACAACATGCAGCAAAGTCTTATTCAAACGTACTGTGAGACATCAGATCCACAGTCCAGCGGCAGCTCCGGTGGGAGACTGTGCTTGAACTAATTAAAAAAATGTAACCGTGTTTACCTCACAGACAATAAAAAATCCCACGAATGGCTCTTCCTCAGATATGCGCATTGTTCTCGGGTACTTCTAAACAAGACACTGTTTTCGACATGAAAACTCTATGTTAAGTAATAATAATAATACGTTTGAATACCTTTACATGTTTATCAGGAATATCTGCTGTACTTGATTGCCCATGATTGGCATAATATCACGTGAAGCATACCTTTTCATATGTTCTGGTCTTATTTAATTATATATACTGATAACAAAGCATTTAATTATATGCCTTCAGGCTTGTATTATTTTTGCAATGAAACAGACAAGCAAAACGAAACAGATCAGAGACATAAATCTTTATAATTAACCAACTATCCCATACTATAATTAAAACAACCTGTTGCTCGGTAAACTAAACATGGAATTACACATACTATTTTTGACAATAATTTATGAATATTAATGAATGTTAGAAAGGCTGCACTAAACCTTGTTCATTTAAGTGTTACCTCTGTTGTTTACATTTTAATTGTTTAGGTATTATATATTTTTTGTAGACGTTTCAGCAAAAGAAAAGGAAAGGCTGCACTAAATGTTACTTCAATTGTTAAATTTTTTTAAATTTAGGTTTTAATAAATATTTATGCATAATATATGTTCATTTAGTTTCACCAATTATCTGCATGTCTCTCATTTACTGTAATTACGTGTATTATATCGGCCAGATTGATTTCTCACTATTGACCTTAATCATGTGACACTGAAGACTGGAGGAAAGGTTGCTCAAATTCAGCTTTGCCGTCACAGGAATAAAATACATTTTAAAATATATTAAAACAGAAAGTGTTATTGTAGTAACATTTCAAGATATTAACTGTTTTACTATATTTCGATCAAATAAATGCAGTTTTGGTGAGCATAAGAAATTATTTTCAAAAACACTTACCTTGTGCTTTGATTTACGCTTTTTCTTGGCCCTCCTTTTTTCTTTTTCACGCTCTCTCTCTCTCTTTCTTTTTCTCTTCCGCCGATGTGACTTTTCATCATCTGATTCACTGGCATGGTGCTCCTTGCTTCGGCGAGGTTTATCCTGGGCATCAGCTCCCTCACCGCTGGGCATCTCTGCCTCTCCGCCGTCATCCTCCAACTCGCCTTCTTCAAGTTCCACATCTTCTTGCCTGTTTGACAAAATACAAAAAGAATGTCACAACTCTGAAAAGACTACGCAGGAAATTACTTTTTTTCTTTTTGACTCACTGCCAATGGAGAACTCTTATTTGCTTCTTAGTCTATGATAACTGGTTACTTGCATAAAGGATACTGTTGTGATAAACTGTGCAGAACAGAACATTCAATCTATTAATTGCTTTTTAGCTGGCCCTTCATTCTTAATTCTGACATGATGATTTCCACTGGTCTGGCTTTTAACAATTCACTTGTCATTACAGTGTAAATAACTAAGCAAATTGAGATGTCTTAACTGATCTTCAAACATTCAGACTATAGACAGTGAGCATTGAGCTGAAGGGCAAGAGAGATCTCTTTATAAACAGGGCTGCCAATCTACAGACGCAATACTGTAATTTAGTTGCTTCAATCTTCACACTAAGGGTGTCAAAGGTTCACTGCTCATTTGTGCCCTGCTGAGAACAACTCAAAGCCACTCAGCTTATAGATCTAACACAAAAGGTTATACAGGATAAATATTACATTTAGGCAGGCCAGCCCTTTAAAACTCATATCCAGCGATAAGGAGTTGCCACATAAGACAAAGAAGCACTGCTGCACTTTTACATTGTGCATTGACAAAACATTATCACCTAATCACTCAACTTTGGCCTATAAAAAAACAGGTCTGTGCAATGCAACTTCTGACACGAGCACATGTGCTACCAGATGAACTGCAGTGCAAAGCAGTGGGTGAGATATAATTCAAATAATACAAGATTAAATTATTACCACAAAAGGTAAATCAGCTGACACATCTACATAATGCTTATAATGTATATCAGTCTCTTTAACTGGTACAAAAAAGCAATCAGCAAGCGATGACAATTTAATACCCCCAGACATGTTACAAACAGTCTAAAGTCTGCATGATGATCGTAACAATCCACCCATTTCTATAAGCTTTACTGAAAGACAAAACTTATTTTCCTTAACTTCAAATCTTCAACTTATGTGGATATTTTTCAAGGTTCTTCCAAAGCTTTTCACAATTACAATAGATATACAAACTCCTGTTTCATTTGACTGTATGAATTATAACTTTAATTTAATGAGGCTAAACTTGTCATCTGCTTCTCTGTTAGTAATATCCTAAAGTACTACAGAGGGAATTCATTCATGAATTATCACTGCATTAACTACAAATCCCTTCGTCTCTATCAGCCACAATAATTTATAACATGTTGTGAATAAAAATCTACAAGCTTTAGCAGTTATCTAAGAGAGGGTGAAGAGACCTCAACCACAACTTCACTTGCATGCATAATCTTTCACTCCTGCGAGTTATAGAACATACTGAAGTGATAAAAAAATATGGTCAGACACGGACCAGACAATATATTATAAGGGCCACACTTGTATTACTTATTATTATGCACCTTGGGGGAAACTGACAACTGCTAAAAAGAATAGATTGCTTGTTCATATAAAGTGTTGGCAGACAGTTTGACAAGTACCTCTAGTTAAAAAAAATTTTAACAAATTTTGTTTACTGTAAGTATCCAACAAGGCACATTTCAAGGCAAAGAAAATCAAATGTGTTGGCCTTTAAATTTCTAGCAATGAACTGAAAATACTTACTGTGAAATACTAATTTATGCATAAATGACTTTCAAGGGAGGTGAGATGTTGCATTTTGGGCACTTGCAGACAATGGTGGTTTGGTTAAGCACCTTTGTGTTTTGCTTCATGTGTTGGTAAGAACTTGAATGCTTTTGAGACACTGGAGAAAGCACTGGCTCATGAGGGATGCATGTGCACATAAAGCTAACTAGTTCACAACAAAACTAGAATATGAAAAAAACAGGGGAACCTATTATGGAATATGTAACAAATTATTAACATACGTTACTACATTATTTTCTACTGTCAACAAATGAATCGACGTGGAGTACTTGAGGAACAGTATTTAAACTTTAAAAATAAAGGAACAAATAATTTCCATTAATAGTTCGTATCATTAAAATGTCGCAAGTTAAATTAATGAGACGTTAAAAATGTGATTTATTTCGTAAATAGCTTTACGAAATAAATACTCAAAATAACAGTAAACTCCAAGAACTTACTATTTGAAAATATATCGGTATGATTATATTAACGTTAAGTTACTTTGAAAACAAACGCAAAACTCAAACATGCAAAACACTAAAGGAATAAGCACATATATTTAAGTCATTTTAGTGACGTCTCCAATAAATCTAAGTGCGTAGCACATGACATTTAGCACGTATGCTAAGTGCTAAACTGTTACAAATTAACACCGCCTAGTGAAAATATCGATATTACGTAAAGATAAACTCAATCGTACAATATTCGATGACTAATTGAATAAAATAAAAGAATGATTAATCAAGTGGACAAGTTATAAGCCATGCTAGTCCGTCGCTATTCATTAGCCGTGTTGTTGTATTTCAATTGTAGTCATCTGCTAACTGTTAGCAATGCTAGCTTTAGCGTTGTTCGGGCCTCGCGATGGTTAAACATACAAATTCCTAAATGCGTTAGCAGGGATGTCTTTTGCCATTTTCCCACCACATTACATACAGTTTGCGTTTGGCATCAAGTCGAATTTTAGTTTCATGTTATTAACCAAAAACGTGTTTTTCTTTTGTCCGTCTGTTCTCTATCTGTGATGAAAACGCGGAGTTACTGGAGCAATGTTTTGGCGTAGTGGTGGCCCCTTGATCTTCGATCGCTTAAAAAGCTTCGATAAATTACTGAAAATGTAAATTTGATCATATTCTGAATGTTTTCCTGATTCGCTTGTGACCTTCCAGATTGCGCTGTGTAACGTTCAAGATGGCGTTTCGTTACCTCTGTACGCTTCCCAGAAAATGCGACTTTAATCCCTTTGAAAGAAAAAAAAGCAAATGCCCGTGCTTTTTGTTTTTGAAAAAAAAAGCAAAGGACAAATCAATAGTTGGATAGAAATATGATGATATTACTCGACCTTTCGTCAGTGAGAAGACTGTTGTGTTCGTGGTTGGCTGTTGGGGAGTTTGGATGGACAGTCATGCTTTCCACAGCCATTTCCTCTAACGTACTACATTCAGTGCAAAAAATCAACTGTCTTATGCGTTACTTGACTTTGATCTACTTGTTGATTGGCTTTAGGAAGAGATTCAGTTCATAGTAGTCAATTCCCCACTAACAGTTTAAAAGAGAAACAGGTTGAAAACGTTCCTGAGGTTCTCCGTCCTACAGTTGCGATGTGAAATGAAACTCAGTCACTTAAAATGGCGACGCTTCTTCTCCGAGGAGAAGGGGCGGGCTTTTGCGACGTGACGTCGTCTGTCACGGAAATGACCGAGCGGGTCACGAACAGCAAATACGGGGTTTTTAACTCGAATCCACAATTCATTTTCTGATTTTTTGAAGTTTCAAGATCTATATGTTCTTCATAAAAAAACAAAAACAAAAAAAAACAATAGCTATTGAGGGGTACAAATATGATTTCAGTTTCTTGATTGCATTTTTTTCAAAAATGCATTTTTGCATTTTAAGTTAGGTTAAATAATTTTATGTCCCCTTGTAAGTTTACTCAAGCCCCCTGGCTGAGATTCACTGTTTTAAATGGCCAGTCAACAGCAGCTTTAGTTATTATTTAGCCTAGATATTTACGCTGTGACACATTCAATTGTTTCTGAAATAGTTTTGTGTAGACTGTTTAATTTTTTTTTTTTTTGCATGATAGGACTTGGTGTTATGATCCCAATATTCTACCCAGTATTTTGTGAGCATGCACCAAGTAAACAATAATTTAATGATATAAACTGTGGTGTACACTCCAGTAAACATATTGTATCTCCTTGTATAGTTAAGATTACTACTAGGCTATTTTGTAGATTACAATGCTAAATTATGTTTAAATGAAAACCAATTTAGTGTGATAATATTATACTGACTTTGAATAATTTCGTGACAATGTTTAAAAATATATATATTTTATTTTATTCTTTCCATTTATATGTAATTAGATTACAACGGAATGCAAAGGACAGCATTTCCAATTAATGTACGTAAACATAATTGGCTTATAATACATTAAACCACACTCTTTTCTATTTTTCTGAAATAGTTTTGTGTAGACTGTTTAAATTTTTTTTTTTTTGCATGATAGGACTTGGTGTTATGATCCCAATATTCTACCCAGTATTTTGTGAGCATGCACCAAGTAAACAATAATTTAATGATATAAACTGTGGTGTACACTCCAGTAAACATATTGTATCTCCTTGTATAGTTAAGATTACTACTAGGCTATTTTGTAGATTACAATGCTAAATTATGTTTAAATGAAAACCAATTTAGTGTGATAATATTATACTGACTTTGAATAATTTCGTGACAATGTTTAAAAAAAAATATATTTTATTTTATTCTTTCCATTTATATGTAATTAGATTACAACGGAATGCAAAGGACAGCATTTCCAATTAATGTACGTAAACATAATTGGCTTATTATAATACATTAAACCACACTCTTTTCTATTTCAATATGTGGTCCATTCTTTAGTTAATTAATGTAATGTAACAAGGGTGAGCTATACACAGTACACATACACAATAATTCATTTATGCAAATATACATGGTAAGAATTACAAATATCATATACAAAACACAGCTGATGGATTTTAAAGACCTGGAAAATGTCTGTTGTTGCTCTCTGAATCTGGCGCACACACACACGTCATCATTGCGCGCCTCAACGAGTGTCACTGAGCGGCGTTTCTTTCCTATTGAATGGGCAGTAGAAAAAACAGAGCGTAGAATAGTCAAACTAACCTCTCAGCCAGTCCTTTACAGGATTTTATTAAAAACGGCAATATTTTGAAATGATTGATACCATCGAAAAAGAAGAGAATTTAATCAGCGAGGAGGAGGCTGCGCAGTATGATCGTCAGATTCGCCTCTGGGGTCTCGATGCTCAAAAAAGGTGGGTAGATAACTGTTTCGTACATAAAGAACAACTGTACTCATTATTTTAAGTTGTTTTCGGCTAATTGTTTAAGAATAATGCATAAACCTTTTTTCTAGCATTAATCATAAGTATGATTTTAAATGCATTATTTGAGTATCTTTCGCATTCATGCTTTTAGTCTGAAATAAAAATGGTGTATTAGGGAATGCATTTTTGGACTAGGTGTGCATAAATAATAAGCAATATAATAAAGGAAATGCATATACACTTTACATTTTCAGACTTAGGGGATCACGGGTGCTTCTTGTTGGTCTCCGGGGTCTTGGTGCAGAAGTAGCAAAGAACCTTATTTTGGCTGGGGTCAAAGGACTGACTCTCCTGGACCATGAGCAGGTATCATATATAGACTGACTTAAAGGGGTAGTTCACCTCAATCTCTCATCATTTGTTAATGTCCTTCATGTTCTGGGAACAGCAAAAGAGGTGTAAGGCAGAATGACAGTAGAGTCAGCAGCATGCACTTTTATTTTATGGAAAAGAGATGCAATGAAAGTGAATAGTGACTGAGGCTATCAGCCCCTAGATGTTTAACATTTGTTTTGTGTTCCACTGAAGACGTAACAGGGTTGGAATGACATAAGGTTGTATGGATTTTTGGGTGAATTATTCCTGTAAATAATTCCTTACCACTCATAAAAGCACCTTAACAGGTACATAACTACGTGTTATTTGGCTTCCATCAATCAGGTGACAGAGAAGTCCAGACGTGCTCAGTTCCTGATCCCTGTGGATGCAGATGGTCAGAACCAGGCCCAGGCCTCTCTGGAGAGAGCTCAGTTACTCAACCCAATGGTGGAAGTGAAGGCAGACATTGATGCAGTGGAGAGCAAGCTGGATGACTTTTTCTTCCAGTTTGATGCGGTGAGTGCCGGAACAAGCAGTTTTGCGGGATAATTTGTATATTAACATAACTAAATCATACACCAGACCAACAGGCAATCTTATGTTGTGAGCTACTGTCTGATTGTTCATCAACTAAAAAAGGACACAAGAATATTTTAGAGACACTTGAGTATTGTAAATACAATAGAACAGGATCCTTACTTTCAGGGACCAAATTTGTTGTGCAACTTTACAGTACATATTGCAATACCAATGCAAATCTTATTGTACAGAAATCCCATAATACATTTTATGTTTCCATGGTAAGTCTGATGGACAGGAACTGTCAGCTTGACATCAGGTGTGATAGAGGTTAATCGGTATATCATTGATAGATTATTTACCTTTGTGCCTTTCATGTCCACTAGATGTCTCTATACGCAATTGATCATTTTCATTTAATGTGTTTGTAGCTTTTTTTTGCCTTGTTTTTCCCTCAACCTCAGTGTGAATCTATCTATGAACAGCCAACGTCAGATCTAGACACAGACTTTTATCTGAGACTTGGTTTGGACTTTTTCAAGCGTGTGCTCTTTTCCAAGCGTATGATATGTTCCAGGCCATAGTTTCTTTATATCAGGACTCTGTTGGCTGTGGAAGATGCAGTCAGCATACATACCCTGTTCAAAGCGCAGACAGGCAGTCTTTCATCTTCTCTCTGTCTGGGAGCTGTCTGAACCCTCCCTCTGGGAGTGCTAGTGAGAGTTCAGGAGGAGGGGGAAGCGATGGTGGGACACAGAAAGAGGAGGGGGGTTTTAACATCATCTATTCTCTTTTATCTGTTTCTCTTGATACTACACAGGAAACTTTGTGAGTGAATGTCTTTGTCTTCTCTTGTGTATGTGTGGTGTTATTTTCAGGCGATTTCTTAATAAACGATGCAAGTTTAGTCGAGAGGAAGCCAACAATACACTGAATTAATTCATTGTCTGGATGAACTGTACATGCATGGAAGAATCATTTGAGACAACAAGTACTGGGATGTTTTGTGCAACAAGTACAGGGCATTGCTTGAGCAGGTTTTGAGGTAAAATATCTATTTTTTTGTGTGAATCACAAATAAGCACTTTATATTTATGAAAGCCCATTTCTGCCACAAAATAAAAAAATAAGTTTTGGTAAATCATATTATGACATAATTGATAATTATGACATAAGTTGAAATGATGAGACTCATAATAATAAGTCATAATTATGAAATAAAAAGTTGAAATTGACATGCTAAGTCATAATGAAATAAAAAGTTGAAATAGACATGCTAAGTCATAATGAAATAAAAAGTTGAAATAGACATGCTAAGTCAATTATTAAATAAAAAGTTGTAAAGTTAAAAAATTGAGATTAAGTCGTAATTATGGCAAATCATTAAAAAAAATAAATTGTAACTTTCTATGTTCTAATTGTGACTTCTCAATTTTTTGACTTTATATCGTTTTACTTTGTATGACAATTTCAACTGATTCAATAATTGACTTATGTTATCATTTATTTATAATTAATATGTTATTAAATATGTTATAATTTATATAATTGTGACTTTTTTTGTCATAATTTTGATTTAGTATGCCATAATTCTGATTTATCATTTAATAATCTATGACTTTTAATTATGATTTATCATGCATAATAATTTTGGGCTGAGAAAAAGAACAAGTATATAGCATCACTTATGTTTTTCCAAACCTGTATGACTTTCTTCTGTGGAGCACACAAGAAAAGAAAGAAAGAAAAGTTGAATAATCACAGTTAATGGTCACAGGAGGTCACAAGCTTTAAAAATAAACCAAAAGTGCCATAAAAATTATCCAGAAAACGTACATTTCAGTCTCTTGCTCACACAAAGCTATCATATTGATTCAGAAGACCTGGAATATAGTCATATTGACCACTTTTATGATACTTTTAAAGTGCTTTTTGTAACTTCACTTTCATTAATTAGAAAATAGTGGCCAGCATATATCCTTCAAAAATGTTCTTTTTGTGTTCCAAGAGTTGAATATTTATGTAGAGTCAGCTGTTTTGGCAGTCCATTCCACCAATAGAAAACAAACATGGAGCTCCTGGACAAGGTCAAGCCGGAAGCCTTCATATAGGGAGCGGGTGGATGGCTAGGTTTTCATAAGGAGCTGTTCACAGTAGCCTGACTGGGGTGTACATTTTGAAGGACTGAAGATAGTGGAGGACTAAAGCCAAGAGCTTAAATTGAATTAAAGATTTGCCAGCACAGACGTCATGTAATGCCAAGTGGCAGCTATTTAGTGGAGGCATATGGTAGCTGCTGGTAGCTCTGATTAATATTCCTTTGTGGCATGATTTGTTTCTTCTTTGCATCCTCTAGGGGTCACTGCTTGATAAAGATGTGTTCTTTTGAGACATCTGGCTGCCTGGAGGCACATAATACTGACAGGAAGAATGTGTCAAAAGACAATGTCTCGCCACATGTTTCATAATGTTTCTCTATGCACCCTGGTCCCAGATGAACTAGTGAAGGTGTTACTCCTCAGGGCACTACTTCATTGCAACAGTATTTCCGAGAAGTGTTGTTGATATTCAGTTTGGATTGCATAACCTTTGAACATCCTTTGAAAAAGGCCTGCTTAGATAACCTGTTCACTTCAGGTGTACTTTAAGTAATGAGGTTACAGGTGGTGTTCTGATGAGGAAAGTAAACAAACCCAAGTCAACAGATAAAGTGATGATTCATCTGTCCTTGAAGATCCACCCAGTTAACGCATCATGGCGCATGTCATCTGTATCTCAAATGGTTATTAATACACCACCACATCCTTATCTGAAACCCAAAATTGGGGGTGTGAGAGGTTTGGGACCTTGGATAAGAGTGCCAATGTTCTGGTCAGTTGTCTGTCATTGCCAAACCTTTGTTCTGTTTCTGGTTGTACCCATAAGATGTGTTTTAAGGACCCATCAAGGTCACTGGTTTGAAAACAACCACATATTAATGCACATTGTTTTGTTCAGGTTTGTCTGACCAGGTGCTCCAAAGACCTCATGGTACGAGTGGACCAGCTCTGTGCCTCCAGGAACATTAAGGTCTTCTGTGGAGATGTGTATGGTTATCATGGATACATGTTCTCTGATCTTGGCCAGGAGCATCACTATGTAGAGTAAGTCCGGAAATGTGGATGAAAAGGTGGCTGTGTTTGATTTTAATGTGGAAAAAACTGATGATCCCATTGAAACTTGCCAGAGAAAAGCCCAAAGTGGTGAAAGGGTCTAATGAGGCCAATGATGGTCCTGAGGCAAAGAAACCGAAGGTTGACCCCAATGAGACTACAATGGTGAAAAAGGTGGGTGTTTTGGCGGCTTTGGTGTCTGTTAACTATATATATCTCAGTTTTCAGTCACATCTATGACCCTTTAAAGTCAAGTTAATAAGATAACCTCCATCTCTCTTTATATAGACCGTCAGTTTCTGCTCTCTCAAAGCAGCACTGGAGGTTGACTGGACTAATGAGAAGGCCAAAAACAGTCTGAAGCGCATTCCTGTAGACTACTTCCTTCTGCAAGGTATTTTTTACATTTAATTAATCCAATAACTCATGAAAAAGTTCAGTAAACGGGAATTTCCTTCCTAAATTGTGCAGTTTACTGGATGATCTTCAGGTACATACTACATTCCAGAGGTTTCTGATGCTCACCAAGGCTACATCTATATGATCAAAAATACAGTAAAAAATTAAAAATATTATTCTAATTTAACATTACTTTTTCTGTTCTAATATATGTTAAAATATAATTTATTACTGTGATGGAAAAACTAAATATTCAGCAGCCATTACTCCAGCCTTCAATGTCACGTGATCCTTTAGAAATCATTAATTCTTATTATCAATGTTTTTGTGGAAATCGTGATCCATTTTTTTCAGGATTCTTTGATTTAATAAAAAGTTCAAAATGACAGCATGTATTTGAAATCGAAATCTTTTGTAAATTGTCCTTACTGTCATTTATGATAATTTCAATGTGTCATTTCTGAATAAAAGTATTAATGTTAAACTTTACTGATAGATCATGTGAAGCACAAACATCCATTCAGTTAACACAGATAATCAACAAAAATAGCAACAATATTATATATACTATACAAGGTGCAAACAGTGGCTTAAGTGGTTATTTTGTTACAGTCTTTTCAGGCAGCTGAAGACGTTGCAGTTTCCTCCTACAGTCTGCCGTACACCGTTATCAGGGGGAGGGCCTGTTGATCTGTGTAATTATAGTCAACATTTCTCTTTTTATACAAGTGCTCACCTGGTGTCCTCACTGAGACTGGCTCATTTTCCATCACAGGCTGTCCATGGCCAGTCATGTGCAGTGGCTCTCAAAAACAAAACATGCCACCTCCGCACCTCTCTATCATTATAACAGACTCTGACTGCCCCTCCCTAAACATCTAGTATTACATTTATGGAAAAAATAACACTTCCTATTTGTGCACTGAAGCAAGACTTTAAGTGCATTGCTGTGCTCAAAAATACCACGCATCAGTTCAAACAGCTTTTGAGGAAGAGCCGTTTCCTCTGTCTTAACTCACTGATTTATTTGAGGTTTTATCACCCCAGTGGTGCGACTATTACGTCAATGATTTTTTTCCAAACCCTCGGATGTTGTTTTCACAATCTGGAGAAAATTCTATCAAGAAATTCAGCAATGAAACTTAAAATTTAATCTATGTGCTAGATAGAGTGAGATAACACGAATGAGTGGGTGTGTGTTTTTTTTTTATGTAAGTATGTGCTACGCTGCCAGGTGGAAATGCAGTGGGCTGGGGTTCATTGTGTTGTAGTTGGTGGGCAGTAAAAAAGGGGAAGTGATACTTTGGAAAATAGCCTAAAGGGGCTTGATGCCTTTTCACGTGCTACACAAATCTTCAAACACATCTCTCCTCCACTTACGTCCTGTTTAAATGTGGAAAACCCACTCTTTCCCCACTCATTCTCTCTTATTTCCTCCAACAGTGCTTCTGAAGTTTCGTACAGATAAAGGTCGTGATCCTCAGCCAGACAGCTTCGCTGAAGACTCTCAGCTGCTCTTGCAAATCCGTGATGATGTTCTTGAGACCATGGGCCTGAGCTCTGAACTTCTTCCCAATACCTTTGTCAGGTACTTACAGACGCAGAAACACGGTGTTCACATTCATTCTCTCCAACATGTTTTTTTTCTTACTAACCAGGGATGTGAAAAACTAGTGGGTGGGTTTCATGAACAACTAGTTGAACATAATAATATGTCTGGTTTCAGGTTCACCAGACCCCGACTGGGGGTTTCTCTCAAGTAGACAGAGTGCAACAGAACGGAACTGAATGCAGGCTTTTTTAAAAGATGGATTATTTTTAACTACATGCGCCATCTCAAAAACTGTCAAAATAGCTGCAGATTCTGGCGTGGAGTTAAAAACAATAAAAAAAAAAACTGTGAGACGCAGTGTATCGTCCAGACACACTCACCTGAATATCATGGCTGTAGTGAATTTCTGAGAGAGACTTCATGCACACTGTAGCTAAAAACTGAAGCACAGCATGCTAATTAAAAACACCACTGCTAAAATATGTAAGAAAAAAAAACCTGGATTAAAAAATCTTCTATTTGGGGTTTTTGAATGATTAGTCAACCCGTTCTTAATACCATTATTCTCTTACTTTAGCTCGAAATATATTTGCTTGTTACACATATGCTAGGGTAGACATATAGTGTGTGTAACATACATTTTGCCATCAGCTTAATAGGCTCATATATGGTGACACATGCACACAGTTTTTTTTGTGTGCAAATTAGTTATTCCAAAAGGTGGCAACACTTGCCTAGCCAGTTTCACACTTGAAAAATAAATTGATTAGTTGGAACAAGAACAAACTAATGAAAACACTCAATTTAGGTAGATTTATTGGAAATTAAAATAATAATTTCATTAATTTGAACAAATTTACAGTCAGTATAGACGTTACATCTATTATGTTCACCATGTTTTCTCACTGATACGTCTCCAACTCGGAAACACTGGGTTCATGTGCATTAAACTTATAAATACAGTCTTTCCAACATGATCTGAACAAACCATACGCATAAAAACTGAAGTATACTTTGGGCTTTTCTTTCCAACTTAACTACAACTCCTGCTTTGTGTTTGGTCCTCACAGTTACTGTTTCTCTGAGATGGCCCCAGTGTGCGCTGTAGTCGGAGGAGTTCTTGGACAAGAGATAGTCAAGGTGAGATCTTTGATTCATTTACATGTCTTAAGTCTTCATTGTAGTTTTGGTTTCTTTCAATTTCTCGTCCTACTTATACATGAAATGTGATATGTATTTTCTAGCTTTGCTTTTCCCCCTCCATACAGCTTTTCAATCTGGTTCTCCACACAACCATGAAACCCTCCGTTTTCACTAGCTGCGAAAGTGACTTTTCTGATGAGGCGCAGTGAGAAGCGTATGGCAGCTGCCCTCTCCATCAGAATCTGGGCTAAGTCCAAAAGTTTTATCTGTTGATGGTGTGTAAATGCCAGAAATGACGAGGTAATATTCCGGTCACTGATGAAATCCAGCGGAGAGCGCCTGAAATCTTCTCATATGATTCCATAAACCGAACAAGATTAAATAAGCTAAAGCACAGTGATGTAATCAGTCAGTCTTGAGTGGATAATAACACCTGGTTTATGGACAGTAAGAGGATCTGTTGTAGTGTAGGCCATGTAAAAACACATATTTGCCCCAGTTGCACACAACAGAATACAGTAAATGGTAAACGTCAATATCTCTCTTGGAGGGTGATGTCATCCCGGGATGCGGTGGGGTCTTCGTGAGGGTGGGGATCAGGGCAGAGTGGGGTGATGGAGTGAACGCCGTTGTCTCAGAGGCGGTGGCTGGGCAGGCCTTGAACCCACATGGCGGTGGAGTGAAGCCAGGCTGTCTCGCCATCTCCCTGCATGATGAAACAGGCTGCAATTCGCATATGGCTCTCTGTTTCTCGTTGCCCCTCGCCCATCAGTCTCTGTCGCCACAATGGTGAACGAGTCTGATGTGTTCGATCAAAGCAGTTAATTAGAGAATTCAAGGTCTTTGGCATGTGACGTGTCTGAAGATTTGTTTGCATGTGTTCGACAGGCACTGTCTCAGAGAGATGCTCCACACAGGAACTTTTTCTTCTTCGACGGCCTGAAGGGCAGCGGGGTGGTCGACTACTTCGGATCCAAATAAGTGGCCCCTGGAGAACATGGAGAGATGTGTGGCGATGCATGTGTGCTCTCGAAACACCATGGAGTTCATCTTCTGCCAGTGGCCGCAGGCATCAAAATCTGTCTTTTGGACGGTACCTTTGCGTAGCAGTATGCCACACATCAACCGATGCCAAGAGCAACGAGAACATTTTGTCCACACACTCTGAAATATTCATGTACACACGTTTTTTTACCAAGGTTATGTGATTTCTACATTTTGTATTAAAATAATAAAAGAACATAAATAATAGAACATAAATTTGTTTTGGATTGTTTAAGTTAATTAGAGAATTCAAGGTCTTTGGCATGTGACGTGTCTGAAGATTTGTTTGCATGTGTTCGACAGGCACTGTCTCAGAGAGATGCTCCACACAGGAACTTTTTCTTCTTCGACGGCCTGAAGGGCAGCGGGGTGGTCGACTACTTCGGATCCAAATAAGTGGCCCCTGGAGAACATGGAGAGATGTGTGGCGATGCATGTGTGCTCTCAAAACACCATGGAGTTCATCTTCTGCCAGTGGCCGCAGGCATCAAAATCTGTCTTTTGGACGGTACCTTTGCGTAGCAGTATGCCACACATCAACCGATGCCAAGAGCAACGAGAACATTTTGTCCACACACTCTGAAATATTCATGTACACACGTTTTTTTACCAAGGTTATGTGATTTCTACATTTTGTATTAAAATAATAATAGAACATAAATTTGTTTTGGATTGTTTTGCATCATCGATTTCAATTTCCTCTAATCTGTTGCCAACGGTCTCTTCGCTATCCTCTGTGATGCTAAATTGCAAAAAATGAGGCAAACAACTTTAAAGAGAATTTAAAATGAATGCAAAAATGTCAGATGCTCCCTTGAGCCATTTATTTCTGAAAATTAAACCACACAAATCATCCCAGCCCCGCTCTGAAATGAGGCTGGGTGGATTTTCCGATGCTTGTTAGCATTCTGATATAGTAGTGAAAGCCTGAGGCGCATCTTGTCAGGTCTAGGTTTTTTTTTTGGTGACGTTTGTAATGGGAAGTACTTTTATTAGCTCACCCCAGGTATGTAATTTACTGGACTGGTACAGTGGTACTGCAGGGTTTATGATCCCCGAGGTAAGTAGGATCTCATGTTTTGATTTTTAGGTTTTCGTGGAAAGAAATTATCCTGCCTGTCCAGTTACAGACAAAAAGGAATGCTAAAGAACGCAGTGTAACATTCGATACGATTGATAGTCCAAACACATGCTAAACCTACGGCCTCGTGTACAGTAATAGAATCAAATAGTACCAAATGTATCACATTTGTTTGCCTTTCAGCTGAAGTGTATTATGATGTTTGAATATGTTACGACTGTGCTGCAGACATGCAAAATCAGGACTTCGGGCCTTAAATGGATAATAAACGAGTGCCTTAAATCATAACACGGCATCAGTGAGTCAGATGAGAAGACTGGTCAGACTGGTTGAGCAGGTGCTCAAGTGGGAGTGGCAGCAAGTCTTGTAACTGCTTTTGATTTTTTCGGTTCGTTGACAGTGGAAACATGGGTTACTAGGTACCATAAGGTGGCCAAACTTTTTAAAGATTCTTATTGCAGATTCAAGCATTAGCATGGAAAAGATTTTTAACTGTACTGTGCTAATTATAACAAGACATCTAAAGTTCACTAAAAGGTAAAACTCCCACAATAAACAGGATGTCTCTACCAACATGATTTCAAAGAAAAGAAGAAAAGATCCAAGACCATTTCTGAAAAGATGTCGCTACTTCTGTTGCGTCACGACTTCAAAATGACTGTTAAACAACCTGTATAGTCAACATTTTCTTTAGGTCCTAATATAAGGCACGAGCATATGTTAAACTGAAACCAATATCCTCAAACTGGTTTCCTGAAATTGTCAGCAGCTGATTTTATATTTGCAGTTGGTGTATTGTTTATAGACTGATAATTGACCTGGTTGACGCCTGGTTTATCTTCAGCAATAGGTATAATTAAATTGCATAGCTTTAGGTCAAAGGCAGTGTGATGACTGTGTGAATGTCTATTCACAAGACAAATGACTGTAATTATGAACACTTACAATTTATATTAAAATGGATTTCATTGGTTGTTTTAAACAAAACTAAACAGTATTTTCTTTCCCGTCATTGAGAGTACAAGTACTCATTTTCAATGGTACTCAAGTACAAATTCACCAAGATAATGAAATACTGTAATGAAGTCCAATTACTTAAGTACTTCACATCGCTGCCAATGCCAATATAGTGAGAAAAGAAATAACAGCCCCCGCTGTAAAGAGGCCCTGACTGATTAAGATCCACTGCTCTTTCTCTAGCTGAGGAGAGAGCAGGATTAATTACGGACGCTGCGTTAAGCTCCTCATTTTAATTAAGCAATCTTCCTCTTATCGTGAAGGAATCCCGAAGGCGAGATGTTCTTACTCCAGAACAGATGTGTTGCTCCCAGCTATAAAATGCTTAAACATGTGACGGGAGAAAGAACAGCCCTCAAATGACCAACAGCTCTTTTAGGAACACTCTGGTGAAGTCTGAATGGTCCTGCATGGGAAATGTTCTAGGCACACGCAAATCAGAGCATAACAATCTATCACATCTTGTTCTGATAAGACTCATGTTGTTCTCAACATGAGTACAGTCAAACAGTCCCAACACTATATCGGATGAAATACACATAAGAGAAGGTTTGCTCTGTTTGTTTAATGGGTAACACTTTACACTAAGGTTCATTAGTTAACTACATTAGTTAACATGAACTAATAATGAACTGCACTTATACAGCGTTTATTAATCTTTGTTAATGTTAATTTCAACATTTACTAACACATTATTAAAATCTTGTTAACATTAGTTAATGCACTGTGAACTAACATGAACTAACAATGAACATCTGTATTTTTATTAACTAACGTGAGCGTAGATTAGTAAATACAGTAACAAATATATTGCTCATGGTTAGTTCATGTTAGTTTATACATTCACTAATGTTTAACTAATGAACCTTATTGTAAAGTGTTACCGTTTAATGCAACCTTCTTCAGGCCGAAGATCCTTTAATTGATAAAGATTTGGAACCAAGGCCCCTGTTGCATAAAACTGAATGATGCATTTTAGGCCTGGCCTAAACCATATAGTATCGTCATGTTTTTGCATATAATAATATACATGTTTTGAAATGATGATAACATTGCAAAGCCTTTAAAATATTTGTTACTGATATAAAGAGTCATACACTTCTAACTTTTTTTTATTAATGTTTAGTAAATGTTTCATTTTATTTTAATGGGGAAGGGAAATTGAAACATTTAGCTGAACTTTTAGCTTTGTTTGAAGTTTGAATTAATATTGTTTGAAAGCTTAATTCTGCCACAGGATAAAAAATAAATAAGAAATAAAAATACAAATGTGACTTTTTGTCTCACAATTCTGAATGGTGAGATATAAACTCGCAATTGTCGAGTTGTGAGACAATCAATTAAAGATTTTTTATCCCGTCAAGGAAACACTTCTAAAATGTTGTGTTTTTGTTTGAAACTGTTGACCCTGTGTTGAAGACCCCTAATCTAATATATTATTGACTGGATCACATGGGCTTTATTAACAATTTTGACCAACCATTATGAATAGTTTTTGAAAATTGTGCATTTAACTTGTGAGGATGATCATACAGAAAAGAAAAACATCAAAACACTGTTGTAATTCTCATATTTATTGAAAATGGTAAGGAAAAAACAATACAAAATTCATATAGAAATTTTACATAGAAAATTCCAAATGGCAAAATTACAAAGCTAGAAAATGAGTGACACGAGTTTAGTGTAAATCTGACAGTACATATAAGGCCTTTCTGCATCGGAGAACACGTGTATCGAAGAGAAGTCACAAGGTGGCCACAGGAAAGAGACCACACAACTGTTTTTCAGGAAGTCATGAGACAGGCAGCCACAGGAAAGACATCTCTGCTCCACAATACGCCATGAAAACTCTGTACCGACATTACAAAGCCAATGCAAGCAGAAATGTGAGTGGTTGAGAGAATTTTCCCACCGACTTGCCACAGTTTTTCAAATGTGGTTTCTGAAGGAAGCGTATGAAACCCATAACGGTGTTATAAAAATCCCAGACAGACCTGGATCTGACATTGATTCATAGAACACATTTGTTCAAGTATGATGGAATTTTGGCTCAGTTTAGTCCTTTATGTAGACAAATAAATTGCAGCAGAAAAATTATGAATGGATTTATTTGACAACCTTCAGGGGAATGTCGACAAACAAGTTAAAGAGATATATGGTCCATAAAACACAACACTAATGAATATCTCCATGCTTAATGCAGAACGTTTTTGTCAATAACAAATCATCAAAATAACCAAAAGTACAAATGATGGACATAGAAAATAAATTAGTTTGTGCTTCTCAAATATTTACTTGAGAATTCTATTCGCAAAGTACATTTTAATCGGGATTTTTTTTTACAGGACTCCACTTTATTTAAATCGAAATACGTTGAAAATAGGTAGAAAATCACTGGATTTTTAAAACAACTGCTTTCCAGTGTTGGTCCAAAAAATATTTGAAGAACAAAAAACTGAAACCGAGAAAAGGAACTTAATGTTAAGTACTTTAAGGTAATTTCATCAAAATATACAAACAAAAACTCCCTGTTTATTCTATCCTGTCCTTTTTTTTCTCACAAAATATGTACATGTGTAATCCATACAAATATTAACACTGCTCTCCAGCCATTTCAATAACTAGTGGTCTGGCTTTCCCACAAGGCCTCACTTCCGTACCTCCATTGGAGGTGACCAAGCTTTGAATTAAGTGGCAAATTTGTGTCCCGAAGTGTAGATTCAGGTAGGGGGCAACAAGGTTGGTTAACCCGCACACCATGCAGTGATTGTCCCTGATGGCTTTAGTACACAAAGGGCTGAAAAACGCCATTAGCAAGGCACGATCCAACTGTGCTCCATTAGTATAGTATGTGAGCATTCCATTATCTCGATTATCACCCGTTTTCCATTGATGGTGTGCGGGTGTGCGGCCTGCGTCACTGGTGACTGATAGTGCAGCGCAGATATTGCTCCTGTAAGGCAGCTGAAAGGAGAACCGACGACACATAACGCACTTCTGGGCCCGAGGCGCTACGCAGATCTCATTAATCTGTTTGCTTGAGAGCGACCCGGCTTAATGTAACTTCCCAGCATTGCAGTTAAAGATGCAAAAGAGTACGCAAATACACAGAGAGCCACGCACTCCTACTGACATCTATACCGGGACACACACTTCAGTCACTAATGCTACATGAGAATCCATGGAAAAAGATGTACAAAACAAACAAACCATCAACAAAAAATCACAGATAAAGAAACAAACTTGACATCTGATCCTGCAGAAAAGTCCCAGAGTCTTTAAGTGGTCGGCAGGAGAGCGCCTGCACTCTTCCTGTGACGTAACCCGTCTGTTTATCTGAGGCCATGCTGGTAGAGGGCATTGATGGTGTCAGCGACAAACACAACGAGCCCGCGGTACAGGCCTCTCCAGTTCTGCCGGTGTGGAGCGGCATTCTGAAACAAAGATGCAAGGAGAATGAGCTCATCGTCTGTTTTATGTAATGCAAAAAGTGAAAGGCAACATAAGAGGCACAGTAAAACTTGTTTTTGCACATTGCATCTAAGTGCTCAGGGACTGTAGAACTAAACAGCTGACCTACTTAGATTTCAGATCTCGCTCTCGTCATCTGCCTACCATTGTGAAAAAGATGTACACTTTGGGATACTTTTAAAAAGAGTACTTACTATTGAAATAATACTTAATTTTAATATAATAAAATACTTGTAAACTGAATGCAATTTTTTCGGGACACTAAATTGCATTTTAATCATAATTAAATAATTTAGTACATCTTGATATGTAATTGAATATTTATTTCTATAGTCTTTAAATAAGTGTACTGCTAAATGTACTAGCAAACATTTATGGTAAACTAAATATACTTCAATGTCATTTCTATTTAAATCTTAATTTATGCAATTTAGTACATAAAATACAATTACAAGTACAATTAAATTGTTAATTGTTATTAAATACAAGTACAATAACTTGTATTTAATATCAAATAACTCTCTACAGTTAAAATTGCTATCAAGTGTCTTACATGTGCTTTAGTATGTTAGTCAACACATCAAAATAAGTGTACTTCTTTAAAGCATGATAAAAGATTATTAAAATGTACTTTAAAGTAAAACTTACAAAGTGCACTTTTTAAGCGTACTTAAGTGTTATGAAATATAGGCCTGGTTTCACAGACAGGGTTTAGGTTAAGCCAGGATTAGTCCATAGTTCAATTAGGACATTTAAGTATCATTTATAAACGTGCCTTTAAAAAATATCATGACTCGTGTGCATCTCGAGACAAAACAAGGGAACTGACATATTTTAAGATCAATCAGTGCAAGTTTCTTTCAGTTAAAACAGCCCAGACATGCATTTTATTCTGAGACTAGGCTTAAGCCTTGTCTGTGAAACCGGGGGATAGTCATGTACTCTCGAAGTACACTTACGTTGTGTAATTTTATCTTCAAATACAGTTTCAGTAATATACTTGAGATTTGAAGTTCACTACAGGTGCACACTGAATACTATTAAGCGCACTTCTTTTCAACAAGTGTATGAAGCAAAGTCGATTTAGGTCTGTGCCTCAGTTCCTTCCCCGTGTGGAAACCAAATTTCGAAACTTTGACTTTGTGCAATTAGCTTTTTCCACCTTTTCTATTTGTGATCAGCTATGAGGTAATTGCTTAAACTTTTTTGACCATTAGCAATGCTCGCATTGAGATATAAAGCTGTGACGATGTGTGTTTCAGTGGGAGTGTGTGTCAAGGTTTATGTTTGCATAGATGTGTACGTGTGTGTGGGGTAGGGTGAGGCAGTCCCAGACAGACAATGTCTGCAAAGTGGAGTCAGGAGAGGCAGCACATTACTGTCAACAGCTGCTATGAGTCATCCGCTAAAAATAACTCCTCAGAGGGGGGGATAAAGTGAAAGAGAGGGAAAATAAGAGAGTGACAGTGAAAGAATGAGCTAAACGCAGCGAAAGGTGCGAGATGGATAATATGGACACAATGTTGAAAGGTCAGGGCTACCACACCGTTCACATTTATTGAACATGTTTATTTAAAAGATTAAATATTTAAATAAATATTATCAAATTAAATTAAAACATTAAAATCATTTGTCAATTAAGTAAACATTACTTTAAGTTTTTAACAGTACTACGTAGTACAGTACTGGTTTTCTTGTCAATATTATTGTTTAAATAATTTTAATAACACAACAGAGAAAGGCAGGCCTATTAGGCCTCATTTATACTGCACTTATTCAAAATTTTGAAACATATCCAATTATTTTGTGCCAACCGTTTACATCTACCTCAGACAAATCAAAAGCTTATAAATAATATTATAAAATATAAAACAAAAATGAATATACTACATAAAACATTATATAAAAATATGTTATTATTAAAATATTTTAGTAGCAAATTATATTTACTACTATATTTACTTTCCAAAGATTGTAAAAGCTGCCTCGACGAGACATACTGGGTTTTATTACATCGCGTGTGTCGGTGCAGGTGTGTAAGCATGTGCGGGAAACTGGGACGAATGTGTAAAAGCAATTGGCTCCACATAAAAAAATGGCGCACGCACTTAAAAATAGGTAAATAAAAGAGCAGAGAGCTGAACACTGAGGCAAAGCGGTGACGTCATGTGTGTATGTCTGAGGAGACAAGGGGGAGGTTGGATTGGTTTTGGGGGAGGGGAGGTTAGCCTCTGTTTACTCCTGTTCGCTTCACTGACTAGCTCCTCACACGATACAACAGGGATCCAGAGCGCGAGAGACAGGGAGAGGGAGGGCGAGAGGGAAGGTTATTAAGTTCAGCCACAACTGGAAACTCGACTCCAGTCACAACACTCACTACAGGCTCGTGAATATCATATTGATCCATTTACTAGAAGACCCACTGGAGGCTACATCTGAGCACGCCCTGCCACACTCCCTCATATTAACAAACAGACACTGCCTGTTTAATGACGCACTTGACGCTTTGGCACAAGCAGTGGCATATTTAAACTGCCACAACTAGACAAACGTGATCCTTACCCTCTGAAGAAAAACAGCATTCATCTCATCTCCGATAGTCCTCAGCTGTATGGCCACCCTCTCTACCGCCTGCTCCTCCAGCCTGGGATCGTCTTCACTGGTAGAGCTGCTGGATGTCGAGTCTTCGGAGGAGCTCTGGCTGTCTGCTAGCAGATCAGGCAGTGGAAGCGGCCTTTCTCTGAGGCTGGAGGGTTCCCGTTCTGTACCTAAATAAAAACAAGAAGAATAAAATGTATTGATGGTACAAAATTCCCTATTAAAAACCTTCAATAGATGGGTGTACACATGATAATCATTATTCTTAAAAAAAAAAGGGTTTTAAATTTTATTCAGAAATATCATTAAGTTTTTTTAACTAACACTTTATTTAATAAAATAACAACTTATATGAAATTTTGAGAGACTTGACACGATCATGAGGGTCTGAAGGGGTCCTTTCTATATGATACCACTTCCTGTTTTATGTTTTTGTGCACGTTTCCGTGTATTGGTGGCATCACATGAATTTGACTTAGTAGATTTATTAAAAATGTATATTTTTTATTAAAAATGTATACTTTAAAATGCTTCACTACTTTTTTCAAAGAAATAAAAGATTGTGCCAAAATACTTAATATGGTTTTCTTTTTAATAATTCATTTTTTTTCAATTTAGATTTTTTTCAGACTTAATGGCTTTTAAAAAACATAAAAATTGTTCTTAATTAGGAAATTAAAACCATGTTCATCATAGAAGAGATCAATCCATGTCATTTGATGTACACATTTCATTCTAATGTATTTTTTAATAAATTAATAATTTAGAAAAAAAAGAAAAGAATGTCATATCATTGACCCATTCACTTATTCATGTTCCTCAGCACTTGTGGCTGTTTAAGCATACTGTTTGTACTTAAAGGACTAATTGTGCAATTGATCCATTGAGAGTCGTCATTTGTTGTCATACTATCTAGTAGTTCTGTCAAACTAGTACCAAGGTTCATTTAGGGTAACTTCTTTGTGTAAAAACGCCACCATCGCAATGTTAACAGTATTCTCATGACAAAACCGTGATATATGGGACTGCTGAATGGGTTCAGTTAAGGCCACTATTATTTAAACAACGATTTAACAGCATTTAACATGCAAAGGAGTGGGTAATACAATACAATACAATAACAGTGAGATTTCATACACAATGGTGAGCCAAATTCTCTATTTGTACTTTAGTACGCATGTGATGTCATATGTTGAGCCACAGTGTTTGTCTTGTTAGGCCAATTCTATGAGTTCTATATAACATTCACATTCTATTCTCTATACAATTACCATCTGATTAACTATATGACCGCTCATTAACTTTTATTGATTGAATGCAAACTTCAAGTCCTTATTGTTTATGTGACAGCAGGAAAGCGATAATATATATCATCTCTGAATGAGTACTGCTATTATAACATGGGATAATGCACTGCCATTTTTCACATGTAGCTCCTTGAGACATAAAGTGTGGACTTCCTAACCTTCAGTGACACCTGGCAACCAACTGACCTAATTCAACACCAACGAACAGCACTTTCAAATCCCAGTGCCCACCTGGCATACTTGTGCCTTCAAAGTAAACCTTCATTGTTAGTCCCTTGTGAAAAAGAAGTACACTATAGCATATTTATAGTACACAGTATTACGGAAATAATATACTTTAAATAATATAGTTAAGTGCGAACTGAATGTAATGTTTTCAGACACTAAATTGAGTGTTATTAAAAAAGAAAATGTTATATTATAGTTTAATGTTAATGTTATATAAATGTTATATTATAGTTTCAAATTATATTAAATGCAATTAGTTGAATTTAAGTGCTTTTTGACTGAAGAACATCTTTATATGTAATTTCACAATTACAATTGTCAATTGACAAGCATTTAAGTTGAACTAAAATATACTTTATTGTCATTTCAATTAGAACTTGTGTGTTGTGTATTTGAATTTATTTGTAATTACACATTTGTATTGATGATGCAATTTAGCAAGATATTTAGCAAAATAGTAAAACATAATGTTAATATTTTTGACATTATTACAAAGAGCACTTGTTAAAAGTGTACTTAAACACAAGTGTACTTCAAGTGTGCTCTCTCTAAAGGTAGACTTTAGTTTATTACTATTATATATTACCTGCAAGTACAGTTTTAAAAAATATATATACTTTTAAGATTTGAAGTACATTAGTCTACAAGTGTACTTCAAATCATCAATTCAATACACAACGGCATACATTTGTCGGCCTAAGGCATCTCACATCTCAGTTGTGGCCATCTTTTCTGCCCTTCAAAGTGAAGCAAGTTTGCATTCATTTCTTAATCTGCACAGCAGGGATGCATGAATATAAAATTCTGGCTAATACTAATAAGATGATAATTACTTTTATGACCAATAACTGCTAAATGACCGATAAGTTGACTAAAAATCATTTGTTTTAAATGGTATCGCATCATTATAATGTACAGTGTGAAAAATGGATAACAGTGTTATTAAATTCTTAAGTGTTTTAAAAGATTAACCATAAGGGAGAATATCATTTTCTTGCATTCTGCGCGAGTGTGCACAGAGAAAATGCCTCCGTGTAGAGGATTAGTGGCGCAGCCATAAGAATCTGCTGATCCTCTGCGCAGGTGACTTGAAATAGCGGGAGTGCTGGGTTCTGGCTTGTTGCCAGGGTAACTGCAAGCCGGTGCAGCCTGAGCTGAAATCCAGCCATTGGTGGACAGGAATGAGGGGTGGGCTGGGATAGGATGGACAGTTGGAGGACAGGGAGGGACCAGAGCCAGACTATCAGCTAGTGAGGAAAGCCTTTAAGGAGGTGTGTCAGATAAGGTTAACTGATAGCTAAAGTGAGGTTAAAAACATGAGAAAAAGAGAGCGTGAGGAGTGAGAGACGCCGCGACATTGAGACAATACATGATTCTCTGTGACAGGCTTGACAGGAAGCCAACAGCAAAGAACATGTCTAAACATGCCTCAGCAAGAGCTCTCTGACTAGGGAGGGGAGGGTACTTCCTGGTGCATTTTAACCCTTGGACTGAATTTCATTTAAATATATTATGCTAATGATTTCCACCAATGCACATCACAGAAACACTATCACTATGTTGCAACACCTTACCTGTATTATCCCTGAGTGGATTGTCCTGCTGCTGGACGCTGTCCGAGCTGAAGGCATCTTGTGTGGGGACGTGGGTTAGTGGTGGCAAGACAGTGCTGGTTTGTGTAGCGATGGTTCGGTGCCGGTGGCAGGGCTGGATGTTGCTGCCGCTCGGCCAGGCGTCCTGACGCAGCACCTCCATCCGGCAGCTATTTGGTGCTCCGGGGTTGCGATCACCCGCCCTTCTTTCCATCTCTGGTCGGGCCATACCAGATACAGCCTTGAAATGAGAAAAGCAGAAAAATGTTACAGAAAACATCAGATGTGTTCGAATGCCATCTGTTTGGTTTAAAAATGCAGCTGGGCACAAATTACATCATATATTATTGCATGCAAATTACATTTAAAGTGGAGAGCTTTCAAAATGATTTCATTCTATAGCCCAAAATAAAGATGAAAATAAATTTGCACTCATTTACAATTATTAGAACGAATTAATTAATTAATAATAATAATAGTAACAAATTTATATATAAAAAATATATATGTCAGCCCCAAAGTAATGATGAAAATAAATTTAGAATAATTTAGTCTTAATGGAATACATAATAATAATAATAAAAAAAATACAATTTCTTAAAATATTTCAAACAAAACATCAGCTCCAAATAATTATGAAAATAAATCTGCAATTACGTACACTTAATGTAATAACAATAATAGTACTAATAAATTAATAATACATCAATAATAATGATAATAATAAAATTAAAAACAAACAAATCAAATATCCTCGGCCCCAAATTTTTCTTTATAATACATTTTCACTTATTTAGACTAATTTAGGATTACATAATGATAATGATAATAATAATGTACGTACATTTAAGAAAGGTCTTATCTGACCCAGCAACCTATATTTTGAGCGTCCACAAGATGGCAGAAACTACAGCCTCGTGCTCACGGATGTGTTTGTAAACAAATCCGTGCACGCGATGTCACACACCGATTCTCCCGCGCTTTAACTCAATCTTACGCGCTACAGTGAGTCTCTCTAACACTCAATGCGTTTAAAATGCTTAATTCCACTGGAATGCATATTATATTTTCCTAATTACGACACTGACTACGATTTTATCGATCTTTCTCAATTGGCAGCAAGGGCTGGTGTGGAAATTTTGAAGCGTCGGAAAAGTGGCACCTACAAACGCACAGCCGGTGACTTGTTGAGTGATGCAAGGTTAAAGATTTGAAGAGGTGAAAGATTTTGGAAACTGACAGTTCTTTGACATACAGCATAGTTTACATGTCTGTTTTATTATTATCTTTAAATAGTCGGTTGTCATATCATATGAAGTACTAAAACGATAGGTGTTGAACGTTAGGTGTCGTACAAAAAGCAGTTCTTCCAACATAAGCTGGTAGTTGCGTTTTGCAGCACAGTAGAAGGTTTTTAGTTGGTCTATGCTGTTTATTTGTTGGTTGACCAGCTACCAGTTTCCAAGAACCAGCTTGACTGAGCACCTGGTAGCTGGTCGAGCAGCTTGCACCTGAAGCCCAGACCAGCCAGAAACCAACTGTATTCCAAAACACGGCTACCATCTAAAACGGGCTTTTTCAGCAGGGAAGGAAAACGTCAAGCCCCCTTTTTTTACACAGACTGTAAAAAGTCGTTAACTAAACGACATATTTCTACCTGATCTAACCCTTAAAATGACTTTTATTCGTGCAACCTAATGCAGCTTGGCTGATTCTGTCATTTTTAATTATATTTTTGATTAAAAAAAACAAGCAGTAATGTGCCACAACTACTGTCTTCAATATAAGTAATCTTACATCGATGCCTGCAAACAACAAAGAGATGCATGCTCAACAAGAATAAAAACACATTTATGCTTACCGTCGAAATGTGTTGTAAGGCAGAAGTTGTTATTCCAGGGTTGTAATGCTCTGACACCAGATATGTGTCGTGCTTTAAAAACACTTCGTTAGATATCCGTTCATGTTATTCCACAACTGGAGGAAAGACCAGCGGTGTCAATGTTTTAGATAAGCAGTTAGTTGTGTGCTTGTGAAGATGAAGCTGTTGGGTTATGATGACAGCAAGTTGCTTTCACTCCCGCGAAGTGCTCGCATAAGCCACACCCCTTCTGTCTCACAACAAGTCCTGACATGCTCGTCATCGAGGGGCGAAGTGAGACACACACACACACACACACACACACAGAGCAGCCAAGAAGACAGACAGCACAGGAACCAACAGCCCTTTACGCCCACTGTAGTTTGTTGATTCGCAATCCGAGTGGCTTCAGTGTAGAGCCTGTCGATGCTTATAGGCTTCTCGCTTTACAAAGTACTTTATTGGGATCGCTCTTTTGCATACAGCACTGTTTACTGCATTAATATAAGAAAATGACAAAAATAGTAAAAAATAAATAAAAAACGTGACTTGGCATTAATTATAGATTAGCACACCTGCTGCCTCAAAATAAATAATATATATATAAAGCTCTAATGTGCCATAATATATATATATATATATATATATGTGTGTGTGTGTGTGTGTGTGTGTGTGTGATATTTAATATGCACTTATAGCCCTCTGAAGCTTGATGCACACTTTAAAAGCTGCTATTACATTTGACCCGTACTAGTAATTCTGTGATTGTCTTCTTATGCCATTGTGTGTTTTATTTATGACAGCAGCACACATTCAACATGACTGACTTACCTCTATAATGTAAAAAACAAACAAACAGAGCATTAAACATCTGTTATTAATTAATTTTTTTCTGGTTAAACCTGTACAAATTTCATATGCAATAGAGAGTAAAATGTGCTTGTTTTTGTTTACATATTTATTTATTATATAATTAACAGTATGTATTATATATAAACAGTACTGCGCTATTTAACATATATCATTTATTTTCTAGATAAAATGCTCCCCATCAAAATTTATTTTTTCAAGAAATACTTTTTCCCCTTTGTGACATACTGTTTCCCTTTCCCCTAAGTCATGCACTAGAGGGTTAATATGCACATTTAAAAAGCATGTTAAATCGTTTGACATTCACTAAACTGTAATCAAACATAAGCTTGCAATAAGTTAAAAAAAAATCATAAATATAAAGACTTATAATACTAAAGAGAAATAAAGCTAACACTCTTTGATGTTAAAGAGATGTTAAATGCTCTTTAACGTCAAACAGTCGCTGATCATTGATGTGCAGCGCTCATAACAAACTTGAGCTAGGCTAATAGTCGATTTCATTATGTTAATTGAATACGGAATTCCCATTTCATCCCCTTTGACCTTTGTCCAACAGCTTCCGACTGCACCCTTTGTTTAAATGCAGATGCCATGCACATGATGGAGGAGGGCTTTAACTGCAGAGATACAGAGGCCTGTTACCCCACAGCAGATGAGGCACTGCCACAGCTTGGAGGGGAATCCCCACACAGGTAGGCCTACATGTCTGGGCATACAGCCCCACGCAGACTGCTCTGGGACGGTAAATGTCGTGTCGTTTCGTCTCAGTGTTAAATGCATACATAGGGGTGTTGCCATGAAATTCCTTCATTTATTTATTCATTCCAAAATGTATATAAATAAATATAAAATATAATTAAAACGTTACTACTTTTATTAATAATTTTATTTAGCAAAGCATTCTTTGCATTAATTAAGAATTAAGAGTTTTATTGTCAGGTGTTTACACATAATTTGTTTTGGTGACAGAAGCTTCCACAGCACAATCAGATTACAGTGACAAGATACAGATAATAAAAATAGAAGAAGTAAATAGGAAATAATAATATACAAATATATAACAAATAGACAATAGATGACATTTGTATATAATGTACAAGTGTTAAAAATGTATTTTTAATTGTGTATATATTACATAAATTATATATTATAAATAAAAACAGACTACTGTGATAATAATATATTAATATTATAATACCTTTATTATTATATAATAATAAAGAATATATTAATATATGTATAGAATATATATTTTCCATTAATATTAAAATTACAGTATTATTATAGTATTAGCAATAGTATATATTTATACGGGATATACTATATACATAAATATAAAGATAAATGTATATTTATAAATATAAAAATATTTAGAAAAAAATGTATATAAATAAATATAAAATAATTTAGTAGTATTACAAATATTATTTTATTTTTTATATATTATTCTATATAAAAACAGTACTGCAAAAATAATGTTTTATTAACATTAGAATTAATAATAATTAAAATTATTCATATTATAATAGCGTTATTATTATTATTATTATATAATATTTTATTATTAGCAATAGTATATATGTATATATATATGGGTGTGTGAGCGTTACATAAAATTTAAAATTATTATTATTATTAATAGTATAGTGGAATATGCATGGTATAGCGTTTTTACTTATGTTTTTTTTAGCCTGAGGTCAGGCCACTGAGTACGTACAGTACTCATTGACATCAAAATGAACAACTGATGCAAAGCTCAATGGTCAAACAAGTAACATGTTTGTTCCCATCTCATCTGTGGTGACATTTTAGCACAATAACACAAAAGGCAGTATCTTAACTTTTCCCTTTGCTCCAGCGGCCACATACCATCTACCAAAGTTCAGTACCTAGAGATATAGATTGCCTAGATTGTGAGCGAAGGGATCCATGCGTATGTTTCTGTGTGACTGCAACGGCTACATTCGTTACCACAACACAACATCCACGTGTGTGTGAGTGTGATGACACGAGAGTGAGGCTCAAGTATACTGTGTCCCGGTGACATCATCCTCCTCCTTCCTTCATTCTCCGCTGTATTCATGATATCTGATAAACCTGTCTCAGGCACTGCTCGTCCACATATTTTTCACATATTAGTTTTCATTGTTGTCACCTGATAAACAGTCCCTGTTGGTGGCGCAGGGCTGCAGCTGCCACCCTTCAAGGTAATGGAAAGGTGGTGAGTGACAGATCCCAGAAAGTGATCTGCAAGTCCAGAAGGCTGACAAACAACAAGACTGGGGTTACATTTAGTTCCCATTTGAAATGTGGTCATCGATTGTAGTGTTATTTTGTGAATCACGTTTCATGATTGTGGCAGAACGGTTCATTCTCATGTCACATTTCATTTCAAGGAAAGAGCAGGGGAAACATGCATACTTCCTGATTATTATTTTAGTCATGATTGAAAATTACTCGTTTGTGATTGATTACATAACATGAAAGTCATAAGGATCCAAATCACCTGTTCTGACAGCAACAATGATTGCAAATCAAGCAAAAACATTCACGTAAGTTTATTGTTTATGTTTTTACATAAACATTCTCAATAAAGAAATTGAAGTGAGAGAACATTCAATTAAAACCCAGTTCAGTCCCAGTTATGAGTGTTTACACATAAAGGAGAGTAAGAAAGGAAAGGAACTAACAGAGAACACCATGTTTTGTGTACCACTGTGAAAATGTTTCACTTGTAACCACATTAAGCTGCTGTTATTTGTGCTTCAGGATGCCTCTGATTATAGTGTGTCTATTTCACATTAACCAGAGGAATTGTGTATTAATTGTGTATTATTATTATTCATATCACCCATTAGATGGTCATATTTAATTGAGCTCTATAAAATGTTTAAAATATAAAAAATACATACTTTTCAATACATTCTTTAAAATATATTGCATATTATTAATGATGTATAAATCTCAATTTTGAAAGATTGACCCTTATGACTGGTTTTGTGGTCCAGGGTCACATATATACAAATCTATCCGTCTATCTGTGTGTGTGTGTGTTAATGAAACGTAATGATTTTAGACTTCTTTTGGGTAAATATAACTAATTATCATCCGTTAGTGGATAAAATGGCAATTTCAACATCTAACATACATTCACAGGTGTCACATTCATTGCTTTTTCCTCAAAGAAAGGTAGTGTAAGACAAAAAGCTCATTGTGGAAGAGATGGTCAATTGCTCTGGATGGGAAAGGCTATAGTGATGTCAGAGCTGCTGAAGGCATTACCTCATCTCCATCATCAAGGGTCATTTCACACATGGTTGCAAGCTGAGGCAGAGGGAAAGCAGTATTGATGGGTTTGGGGGTGGATTGTCGAGGGCTGTTAAGGCCAGCTGTTGCTACCATGACCCCATGTGACACCCACAGTCCCCAAACAATGGCTTGTTGACGTAGGGTATATTTTTACCACAAAGTGAAGGAATGTTATACTCAAATCATGTTTATACACTGTGGAGTTTCCCATTGCTGGGTTCCTTTCAGCTGACTAGGCAGGAGTTGGTACGGCGCATTTGTTGGCATATCAATTTCACGGTCATTTGTTTTGTGGAAAATCAGACATCACATATTAGATGTTGATAAAATCAAGCTTTTATCCATTAACAGAGTATAATTAGTTTCAAGCTTCTTATGCTCACCAATGCTGCATTTATTTACTGTAAAAACAGTAATATTATGAAATAATATTACAATTTAAAACAACTGTTTTAATATATTAAAAATGTCATTTAGTCCTGTGATGACAAAGCTGAATTTTCAGCAGCCGTTACTCCAGTCTTAAGTGTCACATGATCCTTCAGAAATCTGCTGATTTGGTGCTCAAGACTTTTGCTGCTCAAACCAAAATATACTACCATTCAAAGGTTTGGGGTAAGGAGGACTAGAAAAGGGTTTTCACTATTGATAATAAGAATCATTATTAATAATAATTGATAATATTTCAGCACCAAATAATCATATTATTAGGCTTTCTAAAGGATCATGTGACAAATGAATAAAATACATTTTGAAATATATACAGAAAGAAAACTGTTGTTTAAAATTGGAATAATATTTCACAAGGTTACTGTTTTTTTCATTAAATAAATGCAGCCTTGGTGAGCATAAGAGAAATTACTCCAGTCTTTTTTACCATTAAAAGTATTTAAAACTATTAAGCTTCATTAACAGTATTAAAGGTTACATAGTGCACACAGCTGCCCGCATTTCTTCTTGTAATTTATATAACCTCCGTCACTTAATGTAACAGACGATATGATGACTCACTGTCCCTTGTGAGGCCGTGCTGAAAGCTGCGCACCTTCTCTTCATCTCCCATGGGCTCTCTTGTTGCCAATTGTTGGAGTGTCACAACAGTTAGGTCATTGCTAAGTTTGTGTTTACAAAACCCAGAACCTGACACCCCTTGATTCACTGGTAGGTCAAGACATCAGACAGCGGGTCAGTGCTAGCTTGTTTATCTGAGAAACGGGCAGAGGATCACCCACTTCATCATCAAGCAAGCTTGTGTTTAAAGTGCAAAAAGTGATGCCACCCCTCTGATATCACCTGATGTGAGCGATGTAGGTCCAGCTGGATCAAGTTGCTCTCCCTTATCAAATGATCCACTGGTCTTGTTCTGTGGACAGTGTTTACTTGGTTACGCTGAATGTTGTTGGATGCTGTCTGTTCGGTCAGTTTGTGTGCATAAATTGAGTGATTTTGTGAGGGATCTTTATAGTTTATATCTGCTGAATGGAAATCTCTGAAACTATCAAATAATTTGAGAATTAAAAGACCTAAGATTTTTAGCTTTGTTCAAGACACGTACATGACTTTTCACTAACTGCCACCATGTTGTTGCAGATAACAGCCTTGAAAATGCTTATTATGGGCAAAAACGTCACCACAACAGTGTTAGGTTGACAGACGGAGAACTGCAGAATGCCTGAACGGCAATAAATTGTCTTCTGTAAGTAAGAAAGAATGGGTTTGTTGCATAGGATGTAAAAAATTAACCTATATTAGCTGCTCCAATATATAATAACAACTAACAGTGTCGTTTTTTAAAATAAGTCTCTTATGCGCATCAAGGTCAGGAAACCCCTCAGTAAAAACTGTGATAAAGTGAAATTTTTTTCTGTTTATAAATGTTCAGTTCTCTATTTTAATATATTGTAAAACATTTAAAGCAAAGCAGAATTGTTAACATTTATTTGGAATAGAAGTTACAGTATAAATGTCTTTACTGTCACTTTTGATCAATTTAATGCATCCTTGCTGAATAAAAGTATTAATTACTTTTTTTTTTAAATCTTACTGACCTTTTCAGTGATAATTTAGCTCCAAATATGTACTGTTCATTGACTACATGCAGAATAATACACACACTCAGAGACTGCAGAGACCTGATGCCTTTATATTTTATTTTTAACTATTTTCACTCAAATTAAGTTGCTGCATGAATTGAATAAAAGTATTTTTTTCAAAATACTCTTTTAGCCCCCTTGTTCAGAACAAACTAGGTACTAACTAAGGATTCAAACAATCTTCATTCTCAGTTATAAGTAAATACTATTCAAATTAGACCAAAGCTTTCTACAATTTGTCCAAAATATGTTTAATGCCATTTAATGAGAACTTTGGTTGTTTTCAGCGGGCTTTGCTGCAGCCTCTATAAGCAGCTTGCATGTGGCAGTGGTAACTGAGATGAGAGAGTGACAGAAGTGCGCTTGTTTTGCTCCTGTAATGTTCCTCTGCCCGGAAACAGTGTTGCCTCGACAGCCGCGAGTGGAGAAGCGATTGGTCGCGAGGCGGCAGTTCAAGCATCGCGCGCTGTTCTGGGACTTTCTTCTAGAAGTGCGTGCGTCAAGCAGCATAAACATCAAGCTGCTTTGCTCAACTACATGTTTGCCTCGCAACGCATTCGTGTAATAAAAGGAACACGCGTTAAACATTTAGATGTTTCAGAAAACAGCTTTAACTGTAGAACAATGTAAATATTACGAGTGTTGTTATAAACCGACTTACGACATACGTAACGTTTTTACAGACCTACGTCGTTAAATTTGTTTGGGGACATTTGTCTATATATATATATATATATATATATATATATAAATATTTGTCTTTTAGTCGTATATTAAATAAAACAGCATAAAGGCTTAAACTAACCTGTGTATCTTTAACATATTAAACCAATATCGGGCTCTTAATAATATTATATGAAGTCGCCTAATTAGCATTTCTCTGCCGCCCCCTGCCGATCACACAGAGTATTGTCTCAAATTCAATAAAAATTTTTTTTTAACTATTATAAACTTCTAATAAGCTCTACGAAGACTTCAGATGAAAAAGCCTCTACGTGCCCTCTGAAAGGTTTATCTAAAACGAGCATTTTTATCAGGCTCCTATATTTATGTTCAGTTATTTCACTTTAATGGAATAGCAAAGGACCTATACATTGCCATTAAAGTAAAATGACTGAACCTAAACATAGGAGCCTGATAAAAATGGTAATTTTAGAAGAACATTTCAGATGGCACTTAGAGGCTTTTGCATCTGAACTCTTCAAATATTTGTGGTTCATGAAATATTCATATATAAATTAATCAGATAAAGAATCAGATAAAGGAACCAGCAGGTCAGTGCACACTAAATGTCAAACAAAACAAAAACAATGGCTTTTTCCAATCTATTCTTCTTCCACTTCTTCATCCGGACAGCAATAGTATTCCACAAAACAAATCTGACCGTCATCATTCCTCACAAGGTACTGTAGAGAGAGGAAGCCTCGACTGTCAGTTCTCACCGAGACTTTACAGGACAGAGCCAAGGCCTTTGTAGAGGGTTTCAACAGGGACATCTTATACCTTTGAGAATAAACAAGAGAATCTCAGCGACTCTTTATTGTTCTTTTACCACATGTGAATGCCTCAGAGGTACATCTATAAGCATAAGGCTGTTGTTTTGTGAAGTCATACAGAGCTCCGATTGATGGGAAATGCAGTCAAAAACAGAAGCTCCTCCTACCTGTTGGTCTGTATTTTAGTACACTGGAACAGCTCCATCATGTCTGAGTCTTTGGGATAATCATAATGAGCGTTTCCAGAATTCCCAAATGTGGATAATCTAAAATGAAAAGGAAAATAATGAATATCTATTGACATTAAATTTGACTTGACAATACATGATGATCTGTTGTGTGCACTGTTACTGCACCTGAAGTAAGGATGGCTTGGTGACATAGTAATCTGCAGAACCTCACTGGTCATGTCAAGCTCGGAGAAAGCCTCTTTAAGACTGTCTGACTGCAGAATCACCTTGTTGGTTACATTTGTGCTGCAAAAGTCAAAGTCTATGGGCTCCTCCGGCTCCTGTGTATTAATCTTGCATACGGTGACCACACCACCTTCCTCCAGGAACAAAGTCAGCGGATATCCGTAGCCATTGTAGCACATTCTCAAGGCGGTGCACACACCTTAAGGGTAAAATAAAAGACAGGAATTCGTTTTTTTTATTAATTTTCCAAAAGAAGGACTGGATTATCATTATGATACACACCTGGGACTGTGCTTCCCCCAAAGATGGTGAGGCAGTCCAGGAGAACAGTTAAATTAACCTGAAAGCCAACTGCATCCTCTTTGATTATGTACTCTTGAAAGATGTCAGCCTGAGGAATCAGACACACAAATACACGGATTAACCCAACTGCTGTCAACCAACCGAACTCGTAAGACACTGTCCTCCAACGCCAACCTGAATGAATGCATTGGCTTGAAGGCATTTGGAGTCCTCAACAGTGACTTTTAACCCATTCTGTGTAGCATTGAAGATAGCATGGTCCCTGAAAGAGATGGCTTTCAGGATGTTGGACAGATTCCTTGCGTTATCCAAACTGGCTATCAGAATGTACTGGTCAATGTCTGCTTGGGACTGAGTTGACAGAGGCATGGTTCTGAGTTGTCAGCATCTGAAATGACATTTACACTTATAAAGCCAACAGTCTCATATTTGATACATGAATTTCAATAGCCTCTAAATCAATTCTCAAACTCAATTCCTGGAGGGCCACAGCTCTGCAGAGTTTAGCTCCAACTCTAATCAAACACACCTGATCCAGCTAATCAAGATCTCCAGTATTACTAGAAACCTCCAAGCAGTGGTGGTTTGGAGCTAAACTCTGCAAAGCTGTGGCCCTCCAGGAATTGAGTTTGAGACCACTGCTCTAAATGATCAACATGATCAAAACTTTGAAGAAGAAAAAAAACTTGCTGTACAGGTGCCTTCTGTTGTCTGATTGATGGTTCATACATTTTAGTATGTAAGAGGCCTTAGTATAATAGCAAAACAATTATATTGCATTGCATTATGTTTTGCATCCCCACTATAAAAACAGAGCTTTGATAATAACACTAAACATCTAAATATTATCTTACTAAGACAAATTATTGGGAGATATAAGTTAAATTGACAGCTGAAATTTAGATGCATTTTATGTTTATTATTAAAATGTAATTGATTTACATTACAGTACATCAGAATTTCATCTTGGCCATATAAAGCAACTGTTCCATTTAAAAATATATATTTTCTGGTTATTATTTCATGTCAGCCAGGCTAAACAGGCAACTACTGGGTTGCTAACCAGCTGCAACTAACGTTAGCTGTTTACAAATGATGGTGACATTATTATGACTGTACGTTTTACCGGTTAACTTACCCACAGAGATGGTCAAGCTCTCAATCAGGAGGTAAAAAGCGAACATTAAACATAAACAGCATATGTTTTGTATGTTAAACCTAACGAGTATAGATATGAAATATAAAGATTTACATATTTTTATAGTTTGGCGCCCTTAAGTGGTCCAGCTTCCTCTTCTTCTGGTGTTTTTGACAAGAGTTTAGCATTTCATCCGAACCCTCGCACACACCGCACTGGTCAGATGTGGAACTGCAGGAAGAGTTCATATACGGGCGTTTACAATATCAGGAGGGGAGTATGGTGTGAAATATTTGGCGTAAATACACTTTTTACCGCGATCTCTCATCATTACAATTATACATAATTATTTCTAGCTGTAATATATATAATCACGCTTTCTTTCATTTTCAAAAATGTAAGATGTCACAAATAAATAATCAAAATGCTATTGTACACCCCTCTGTCTCATCATGAGGTGGCTCGCCGTCAGACAGATGCGAGGAGGCGGTCAGTCAGTCAGAGTCAGTCCAGCAGGAGTGCCACATAATCAAGTCAAAGCCAGGCAGGTTTAAATCAGTCGTTGGATGTTTTACTTTATTTAAACGTCTCATTCGGTCTAATAATTTCAGGGGATAATTATGTGGAATGTATTTTTCTTTTCAACAATGTTTATCAAGATACTAAAGTTCCCAGCTGGTCTGTTTTCGTTTATCTATCTCAATAGCAACCAGACCTTGCCAGCAACAAAGCGACATTTGTGAAGTGTACTATTTTTTTTCTTCCATCGGTGTGTTTAACCAAAGTTTGCGTGGTTTATGTAATGTAACGAGAGTGGTAGTTCCAATTAACCAGCTAACTAGCTAATCGGTAAGCTAGCTTGTTGTGATCTGGTGACATATGGGCACTGTTACTTATGTTTTTCGTCACTTTTAACGACATGAAATGATGCTCGTCTGTGTATTTTTGTGATTTTTTAGCTATTATCGAGTTCCAAACGCAGTTTTAGGTCCTCTGGTCATGGCTAAAGACCCGTTGGCCGAAGCTGGTCTTCATTTTGATGAACTCAACAAACTGCGAGTACTCGAGCCTGATGTGAGCCAGAAAACCGTTGAGCTCAAAGAGGAATGCGAGGACTTCGTTGACAGTGAGTTTTTCATTTGGTTCTTTGTCTTATTGTGAAGTTTATCTCTCGTGCAGACTGAACAGCATTTCTTTGCTTCTTTTCACAGTACAGATCAATAATTCATTGGATTTTATTTTAAAACAGAGATAGGTCAGTTTCAGAAAATTGTAGGTGGACTTATTGAACTTGTGGATGAGCTAGCAAAGGAAGCCGAAACTGAAAAAATGAAGGTATGTTCTTGCATTTTTAAATGAATAGCAGTGCATATCTGTGTAATGTACATTAATATGACTTATTTTGACATATTATTATTATACAGGCCATAGGTGCAAGAAATTTACTGAAATCGGTTGAAAAGCAACGGGAGGCTCAGCAGCAACAGCTTCAGGCTCTGATTGTAGAAAAGAAAATGCAGTTGGAAAGGTATTCAATCGTATTAGGCCTGTAATCAGAGTCAGACTGCATATATTGTGTTCTTAAAGGAAAAGTGCACCCAAAAAATTAATATTTTGCTGAAAATGTACTCCCCCACAGCCCATCCTGTTTATCAGAACAGATTTTGGAGAAATTGAATTACATCACTTGCTCACCAGTGGCTCCTCTGCAGTGAATGGGTGCCGTCAGAATGAGAGTTCAAACAGTTGATAAAAACATCACAGGAATCCTTCAACATATTTGTTTATGTGTTTTGGGCGGTTTCCCCTTAGGATTCGACCCCCGGAGGGTGCAGCCTTCTAAATGAGACACAGCGTATGATGATGATCGGGTCAGTCGCACTGGTGCTCCTAAAATACATTTCATAGTCGCACGCAGTAGTTTTCAGTCGCAAATGCGACTGAAATGGTCGCACTGTCGAGCCCTGCCTTGTAAACGTTGCTTGATATGTGTACATTTCTAAACAAGAAATATTATGGATAGAGGACTCGTATTTTAGCTGGAAGCAATGATTTGAATATAAAAATATCTTGGAGTTGTTAACAGCTGTAATGTTTGTAAATAGCAAATTGATAGACTGGAGTTGTGTGGATTATTGTAATGTTTTTATCAGCTGTTTGTACTCAGTTTCTGACGGCACCCATTCACTGCAGAGGATCCACTGGTGCGCAAGTGAAGTGCAAAATGTTTCCAAATCTGTTTTGATAAACTCCTCTACATTTCGGATGGCCTGAGTGTGAGTAAATTTTCAGCAAATTGTTTTTTTTTTTTGGTGAAGCATTCCTTTAATTCTTGACTGTTTGTTTTGCAGGTATCGAATAGAATATGAAGCTCTTCAAAAAGTCGAAGCAGAGCAGAGTGAATTCATTGATCAGTTTATACTGCAGAAATAAGAGTGCTTTATTTCCTCTTTCTGTTGGACAAAAAAAGTGATGCTATGCATCTTGATTTACCATGACTTTCTAATAAGTGCAGGGTCCCTAACTAGGTTAACTGAATCGACCAGTTAATAGGTGACAACAGACATCTGTTTCAGCTTCTGACTCTGTTGTGTTAACAGTGCATTTGCATGGCCAGGTCAAGGAAGCTAACCATAACCAATCCAACCATAGATCATAATCTCAGATGAAAACTATTTATATACAAAATAAGTTATTTATACTATTTATATGGAAATTAGTTTGTAAAACTGATTTTTTTTTTACAGCAGGAAAATACAGTATTTGCATGTTACTGTAAATAATTCCATCATGAGACATCATCGGGTAAATTGTTTCTTTTCTGTATGATTTGTATTTTAACTGCTGTTTGTGACTGGAACTCATCCGGTTTTATTTTCTCGTCTGCTCATGGGCCCACAACCAAAATATTTTCTGTAGAATTTAGGGAAAACTATTTAAAACAAAATTCATTTTATTGTTTGTTTACATTTACTGTTTAGATCAAGTGTGTAACCTCAATATGCGACAAACTTCATACAGATTTGAAGAACATTTGAATTAAAATATATTTTGCATTTACATGTGTTGTCATCAGTAAACAATTGTCAAAAAATTGCTTAAACTTGAAAGAGCAAAAGCTACATTCAAATATCTTGGCACATATTCAAATATTTAATCACATTTAATTACTAGCAACAACTAATGAATACATATGCTCATCATAAGAGGAATGTGTGGAAGGGATGAACTGCATCTATCTTTGTTTCTTGGACTTTGAGGAAGCGTTTCGTTTCAGAGAGGTTGAGTTGTATGTTGAGCTGAAGAGCATGGTAAACAGTATCAGTATCATGACAGGGATGATGAGGTACGGAGCATGAATGGACACCAGGGTCAGACGTTCTTTCAGAGTTTGGGGTCCCGGATGTGGCGCCAGTGGAAAGTTATAAAAAAGGACTTAAAATGGGGATTAGAGTGGTGGCCACATGAACAGAATAAATGATTGCTGGAGTCCTGATCCATTTGCAGCCACCTATTAAATAGACAAATATATCAATTAGCAGGACTAATGTGACAATAGTAGCCGGTCTCCACTGACACAAGTGATTCACCACTAGATGTCACTGTTGTGCCATCTAAAACGGATTCAACAAATCATTAACACCCATTATCCCGTTTTAGTGAACACAACTGACCCTTGTGAAGGCGTATGCAGCAATTGGGAAAAAGGGCAGCTGCACGAGAGCCTCACAGAATACAAAAGATCTGAACCACACAGGCGGTCCAGCATCATCGGATCCTTGAATTCAGCAGCATACCACCACTGCAATAGGTTTTTCAGCTGTAAAGCAAGCACTCATATTTATTTACTGAGAAAGAGTTACATGTAACCTAGATATTATATGGCTCCATTAGTGACAAACACAATTGAGTGTGCAGCACAAAGTGCAAACTTACCTCGGATGGATACAGATGTTCAGGAATTAAAGGTTGAAGATCAACCATGAGAGTGACTGGAATGTGGGACAAAAAGAAGGCGCGAAGAAACATTTAGGTTAGCGTTCCTCCGTCAGTATTTCAGCAGTAGTAGTAGACGGCGTCAGTGTGGAGTAGCCCGTTACTCCTCTGTTTCTGATTGGTCCTTCAATTCAGTCGTTTCTAATCTTTGTCATTCCATTGGTTGATTCCTGAAGTGGGCGGGATCCTGATTGCACATTGGCTCATGGAGCGGAACCACAAGCCTTACTAAAATTACCATAGCAACTAAAGTTTTTTAAATAGATGCTGAAGTTTGATGCCCAAAAATGCTGTAGGTACCTATAGCGGCCACTTTCATCTTTGCACAACTAGACACTAGCCACCACTGTCATTAAAATAAAGTAAATAAATACATATATACATAGAAATAAAAGAAAGAAAGCCTGCACACAAATCACACAATGATAAAATAATTGCTACAAAATTCTCATAGAATAAAAAAAAAAGTGATTTGATGCATAGAACAACTAGTTATATTTTTTAATTCACTTTTTTTCTGCATTCATGATCCTTTGGTTGTCAATGTCCACATAATCCTGCAACATATGAATATTTGATCACTTATCTATAGGACAAAGGTAATGCTTAAAAAGTAGATCAAGGATGAATGACTCACCCCATCACTCTCCACCATACTCTCCAGGATCTTGACAATGTCTGTAAATGTAGGTCTAGATGTGTAGGGAACCAACCAGCAGTCTTGCATGACCTGTTCTCTACATTTTAAAAAAGAAATACAAAAGCACCATATTCAAAATATTGGCAGTGTTTAGGACATTATAAGTCAGCAGGTTATTGCAATGCCAAAAAAAAAAAAAAAAATATATATACACTACCGTTCAAAAGTTTGTGTTCAGAACAATTTTTAATGTTTTTTTAAAGGAATTTCTTATGCTCATCAAGGTTGCATTTATTTGATCAAAAATACAGGAAAAAAATGTAATATTGTGAAATATTATTACGATGTAAAATAATGTTTTTCTATTTTAATATACATTCAAATCTAATTTATTCCTGTGATGCAAAGCTGAATTTTCAGCAGCATTACTCCAGTCTTCAGTGTCACACAATGCTTCAGAAATCACTCTGATATGCTGATTTATTATCAGAGCTGGAAACTGTTGTGCTGCTTAATATTTTTTTGGAACCTGTGATAGTTTTTTCAGGATTCTTTGATGAATAAAAAGTTAAAAAGAAGAGCATTTATTTAATACTTCAAACTTTTCTAACAATATATTCTACCGTTCAAAAGTTTGGGGTCAGTACATTTTTATTCTTTATTTTTTTGAAAGAAAATACAATTTTTATTCAGCAAGGATGCGTTAAATTGATAAGAAGTGATAGCAAAGTGACGTAGACATGTGGGGGCGTGCTAGAGTGCTTAACTTTTATAAAGAATATCTCTTTGGATTTGAGACTTTAGTCTTTGCGACTTTACAGATCTGCCTTATGCACCAAGAGCTTGTAGCACTCCAAAGAGAAAGGAAAATTTGAAATCGCATCAATATGACCCGGAACCTGTGATAGTATTTTTATTCAGCAAGGATGCGTTAAATTGATAAGAAGTGATAGCAAAGATTTATATTGTTAGAAAAGATTTATATTTTGAATAAATGCTGTTCTTTTTTAACTTTTTATTCATTAAAGAATCCTGAAAAATTATCACAGTTTCACAAAAAATATTTGGCAGCACAACTGTTGCCAACATTGATAATTCTAATAATAAATCAGCATATTAGAATGATTTCTTAAGGATCATGTGACACTTTATACTGGAGTAATGGCTGATGGAAATTCAGCTTTGCGTCACAGAAATAAATGATATTTTAAAGGATATTAAAATAGAAACCATTATTTTATATTGTAACAACATTTTGCAAGATTACAGTTTTTTTTCTGTATTTTTGATCAAATAAATGCAGCCTTGATGAGCATAAGAGACTTCTTTAAAAAACATTACAAGTCTTACTGACCTTTGACCTGTAGTGTATATATAAAACAACAGTAGACATCAGAAAAAAGAAATCTACAAAAAACAAAAATTGAAAAAAATACAAATAAAATGCTCTCTCCAAAAAAAGAAAAGAAAAAAAACTTCTGCCACTCACATTTCTGGACGGCAGGTATTGGGGACAGTGTTCTTATAACCAGCACAGACACTATACACCACTTCCTCAGATGTGTTCAGATTTGGATACGGCAAGGTGCCTGTGAAATATAAAATTCAGTATTTGCTATTCTTCAAAAACATTTAACAAAATTAATCAAATATCTCAGACATTTCTCACCGAATGTCTGCATTTCCCACAGCACAATACCAAACGCCCAGACATCTCCCTTAAAGCTGTAGTAGTTGTTCCTGAAGTATTCTGGAGGATACCAGCGCAGCGGCACACGCTCCTATGAGATCACATTCATATCATTGAGCAATGAGCAATGAGGATGTGGGGATAGACGGGTTCGCTTAGTTCACCTTGTGTTGTTTTTTTCTGCTGCTGCGTCTGCTCCTCATATGGGTAAAGTCTCTGGCCAGGCCAAACTCTGCTACCTTCACCTCCCATGGGAATTGACTCACCAGAATGTTCCTTAAGGCAAGGTCACTGTGCACCACCTGAATAATAAGAAAGCATCCGAAATCATTCTTCGCATTTATGTTTATAGTGTAAATATATGACTCTCTGTTTAACAGAACAGCTGTTTTATGTTTGTGGCAGATGGTGATACCATTTTGGAACGTAAGTGCTCCATGGCCAGGGCGATGTGGTAGGACGCGATGGTGAACTGGCTCTGCAGTTCAGGGTCAGCAATCAGTTCATCTTTGTGTTTCTGAATAAAACTGCGCAGGGTTCCATAGCTCATGAACTCCATGATCAGCATATACGGCTCTGAGGAAACAAGACACTGTTTTGGTCACATGATGGAAACAACTACATTATTTCAGTACAAGTTTGACAAGTTTTCTTGGATGAATGATAAATAAATAATAATAGTAGAAGTGGAGAGGGAATGCTTGTTACATTGCAACTTTCAAGTACAAATGGATTCATTAATGTATATTGTTCCCTCGTTTTAGTAAATCGTAACCATGAATTAAGAATTTGTTCGTTCCCTCGTTTTAGTAAATCGTGACCACAAATTAAGCATTCGTTCCCTTGTTTTAGTAAATCGTGACCACAAATTAAGAATTCGTTCCCTCGTTTTAGTAAATCGTGACCACAAATTAAGAATTCGTTCCCTCGTTTTAGTAAACCGTGACCACAAATTAAGAATTCGTTCCCTTGTTTTAGTAAATCGTGACCACAAATTAAGAATTCGTTCCCTCGTTTTAGTAAACCGTGACCACAAATGAAGAATTCGTACCCTCGTTTTAGTAAACCGTGACCACAAATAAAGAATTCGTTCCTTCGTTTTAGTATATCGTGACCACAAATTAAGAATTCGTTGCCACGTTTTAGTAAACCGTGACCACAAATAAAGAATTCGTTCCTTCGTTTTAGTATATCGTGACCACAAATTAAGAATTCGTTCCCTCGTTTTAGTAAATCGTGACCACAAATTAAGAATTCGTTCCCTCGTTTTAGTAAATCGTGACCACAAATTAAGAATTCGTTCCCTCGTTTTAGTAAACCGTGACCACAAATTAAGAATTCGTTCCCTTGTTTTAGTAAATTGTGACCACAAATTTAGAATTCGTTCCCTTGTTTTAGTAAATTGTGACCATGTATTAAGAATTTGTTCGTTCCCTCGTTTTAGTAAACCGTGGCCACAAATTAAGAATTCATTCCCTCGTTTTAGTAAACCGTGACCACAAATTAAGAATTCATTCCCTCGTTTTAGTAAACCGTGACCAAAAATGAAGAATTCGTTCCCTCGTTTTAGTAAACCGTGACCACAAATGAAGAATTCGTTCCCTCGTTTTAGTAAATCGTGACCACAAATTTAGAATTCGTTCCCTTGTTTTAGTTAAACCATTCAGAAGATCTCAGTAACGCCCTGACATCCATCACAACACTCTAAGACTATGTCAGTGAGTTTTGCACAGGCAAGATCTAGTCTATATTTTACTGTCTAGCTGCAAGGATCCATTTAAGGTTTATTAGAGTCATACAATACTGAAGTGCAGCAGCATGTCTTACCTTCCGCTGTATTCCAGTCCAGCAGCTGCATCACATTTTTATGATACGCCAGCTTTCTCATAATAGACACCTCATTTTCCATCTGCTTTGAGGTGATACCTGCAAACAACAGCAGATCTAAACAACTGCTGGATCATTATGGAGATATTCATGCATTTTGGTACAAACGAGCTTGTTTTCAAAATGCATTTAAGTAACAGAAATATTTTTGCATGTAATTTTCTACCTTCTTTTCCAATTTTGCAAGTGACCAGTGAATGGCCTCTACATGTGCCCCTTATTATCCTTGCTTTGTAGAAGACTCCTTCTCTACCCGCCTTTATGAGCTGAATAAGGCTCAGGTCTGCTTTTGTGAACCGAGGAATCTAAAGATAATTTCTTCATGTTACATTGTTGGAGCACTATACAAGTTAGTCACTCACATTTCATACTTGTGATGCATTTTATATACATTTATAAAACTCATCAACAAATGTTTGAGTTATTGAGTAAAATGTTTAAAATAAAAAATAAAGATGTAGTAAACCTGTAGTGGAGGCTTCCAGGGAAATCTGCAGCTCGATTTAGTTTGTTGTCTCTGTAATGGTTTCTCTGTAGTACGGTCCGGCAGTTCAGGAATTTTCAGGACACCAGGAGATGGAGGGGGAGAATCTTGGGAAGGAACCTGGGGGATCACAGCCGGCCTCCTTTGCCTCAGCTCCCGGATGATCTTCTTCATTGACCGATACCTGAGGAGTGAAACACAAACAGAGTATTTTGAAATCTGGTACTGATACTGTATTTTATTTTAATAAATATGACTGCAATACTTATTTAAAAACTTTGAATGGTAACTTTATAGTAGTGTGCTATTATACACACACACACATATATATATATATATATATATATATAAACTTTAATATTTAAATTAATATTAAAAACTATTATTAGATAAAAACGTTAAACTAAAAGGTTTGTTTTATAATAATAATAATAAGCTGTTATATACTTGTTTAGGCAAAGGCATCCAAGTACAATCATGAAGAAAATGGTAACAGCATAGATGCAGATTAGAATTGTGTGTCCGAAATCAAGTTCTGTAAAAGGAGAAAAATAAGTTTTATGTGATGGCCATCAAAGTAAAATAAACTACAGTCTGTTTTCATATAGGCACATGCAATATACACCCAATACTGTAATTTTGTATAATTTATGAAGTTTAATTTAAAATAAAAAAACTTAAAAGCCTGTATATTTGTCACCTCATTCGATAAAAGCAGAAAATTGTATACTTACACACACACACACACACACACACACATATATATATATATATATATAATATAGTAGCCATCGGAAAAAAACAAAAACAACTTACTGGTCTGGTTTGAATGAGGTGAACCGTTATTTGCCATAACATCAAAAGCATCACATGCTTTTTAAAATTGTATACTTACACACACACACACACACACACACACATATATATATATATATAATATAGTAGCCATCGGAAAAAAACAAAAACAACTTACTGGTCTGGTTTGAATGAGGTGAACCGTTATTTGCCATAACATCAAAAGCATCACATGCTTTTTAAAAAATCTGAACGAGATGTTTAATCGGAACTGAAAAAGAGAAAGATGCAAGACAAATGTTATTTGTTTTAAATGAAATGACCAGGCGACGTTATATGTTCAAATGCAAGACCTGAAAAGCAAGCGTGTTAAAGATGTTTTGTCACCTTGTGAAAAGACAATAAAAATAGCAGGTCCTCAGGTTGAACTCATGCAATGCACCCCATTGTCTAACTTTCTTCTGCATGGGACAATACTGTGCGAGCATGCATGAAGACCACTGAGGCTAAGGTGCTCTTCAGAACAATAAGCCACAATTTTTCAGTGCCTGTGGTTTAGAGCAGAATTCTATAAGTAGCTCAGCATGCGGGTCGACACACTTCCTGACTACAGCATGCTAGTCTCCAAATTTATAAAGTGTGAAACCATTCAACCCACAATGCACAAAAAGGTCTTGAGGCGATGGTCTCAGTAGCTTATTTTGTATATTTCGTTCAAGGGAAATAGTCTTGCAGGAAAATAATGTGTCAGGCAAGTGGAAGGGTCCTACAAAATGTTAGTTTAAATGTCAAATGTGGCTTGAATTCAAGGAAGTAGGTCTGACTGATGGCAGTGGACTCAATAGAGCCCTACAGAGGGAGGCGTGTGGTTTCCTCTTTGCTGCTGAAGGAAACACCTCGCATCATTGGCCAGCAAATAAACACAGATGAGAAGAACTTGCATTTAGCTGCATTTAATTTGTTTCTTGAATAATTGTTACAGATCAACAGTATCACTCCATATACAACTACAAGTACATTTGTACAGTTCATTTTCAAATACATAATTTTCATTGGCGTATTTACAAAACATCTATGTACATTTGTCAGTGCAATGTCAATTTTATTCTTTAAACAACACTTTACAAAATCAAGTTCATTAAATTAATACATCTCTAGCAGTTCATCAAAATTAATTTAACAAAATTAGGACTAACAACATGGACAAAGACACACATCAGTAGTTGATTGCACTACTTGAAAAGAGATCATTTTGCCATTTTAATAAATTATCCCTGTATGAAAAAAAGAGAAAAAAATCAGTGAATGTTTAAAACATGTTTGTGGTTTCAGAAACATTTGTTACTGTAATTGTAATTGCGCAAAAGTCCAATTTGAATTGGAGAATAGTGAAATTATATTTTGATTTTGGATGTTGGATATCTATTTTTATTTTAACATTAAAATTCCTAAAAAATGTTTACAGTCCATATATCATATTTGGGTTACTCATAATGATTACAGTAATACAGCTTTGTTTATTTCACAAACATTTCTTTTTCAACAGGGATAAACCTTTCTTTGATGGCAAGTATTTAGTTTGAATATCCATGACATGGAAATCTGAAAAGTACAGCAGCAAAATGGATGTTTGCGAATGATTCCCGATGATTTCCAAGGGTTTAACGCACCCTCACAGGAGGAGCTCATTCAGTTGATGAGTTGCTGAAAAATAAGAGCCGTTCAGTATTTCATTCATCTTTTCACAGTGCTAATTAAGATGGGCTCTCTTATCAAGAGTCACTTGATGCTACTATTACTAGTAGAAATGCTACCATAACCTGGAACACCCTCCGACACAGACGTCCAGAACGTTCAGCAGTTTAGTGAGAATGCTGTTCTCTAAAAGCAAAGGCTGTGAAATATTTCTCCGTGCTAATACTGTTCACACAACATACCTCTTATGCTCTCATCTAACAGTATGCAAAGCTTCCCGTAAACTATGTACATGACCAGTTGAACACTTTGGCTTGGACATGCAGAGTCTCTCTGGTAAGAAAACATTGTTTAGATATGTATCTGGTTGCCGTTTTTAGTCTCTGTGGTCAACAGTATTTTACTAAGCAAAAAATACAGTGGTAACAGGAAATCTTGTAAAAAGCTGTGCATTTGTTGAGAGGACGTGGTTTGATCAGACAGCTGAGACTAAAGCTGTAAGCGAATGTGTTTAGGCAAGGTGAACAATTGCATAAAAAAAAAATCAGTGATAAAAATACATTTATAAAAAAATAATAATAAGGAGAGTAATACATTAACTCTTCTAAAGAGAAACGACGCCTGAAAGTAACCATCTTAAATAAGATTTAAAACTAAAATCAACAAAAATAGTATGTGCATAATTTGGCAGCGGAGGAGTGGGAGGATATTTAATTAATTAGTAGAAACTTTTTGTTTTTTTTAAATAAAAAAATTTTGTATATAAAGAAGAAGTAATTTTAACTGCCCTCAGGTGATATAATACTGTCACTCTGATTTTCTATGAACAGTTGGCCAACTGCGAAAGATATGAGGTAGTGTATGGAACTTACTGAAGAAGAAAAAAAATCAACTATGACAAAACTAAGCCAACAAAAGCTTTAGAGAAACCTCTATAATTGATACCAATGCCATCTTCACCATCAATTTCCTAATTAAAACAACCTGTTCTGTCAATTAGCATTCTGAATATTAGCAATATAGAAGCATGAGCTCTTGTTACGTGATTTTTGGATTCACCTGTGTGGGCTGGGATGTGAAAGAGCAGTTTTGTCTGTCTTGTAATGGTGATATCAAAGGATTGGCTAACAGTTATTTGTTTGCTTGGCAACAATCACATGATCGCTACAGTTCTCTGTGATTCACTCATTCACCCTCTCACTCGTGTATCTGAAGTGTCAGGTACCTCTATTCTGAAAGCGCAGTCAGCGGCGGTCTTGTGCCTGTCGGCTAACTGATATTTTGTGCTTTCACAAATGATGGTCCTCTGGGGCGACGCTGCTGTTTCAGTTGTCATTGCACTGGCGTACTGACAGCCCCAGTGTCTTTGATGTGGAAGAGCATGGCATCACTGCAGCACACAGTACTTCTTGTAGTCAGATTCAAAGTCTTCGTCCATGCTAGTGGTGTCTGCCATCTTTTTGCCCTCTGTTTTTGGCAGAAACTGTGAGTAGTCCACTCCCTGTTGCTCATAGAACAGGATGTAGGCCGAATCTGTGTCAATCTCGTCCGACTGAACTTCCTGAAGACGACAAGAAACAGTTTGTTTTAGGTGTTGCGCAATATTTCTCGTAGTGTTGTCACGAAACCAGACTTCCAGTAGTCAACTTTTGAAATTTCAGAAATATAAATGTCAGTGTTAACACCACAGTACTTATACTGAACACATTTTTTTAAATCTTATTTTATTATTTTTATTTTTCAATATTCAACACTAATTAATTTTTTTTATTAAATTTTTCAGTAGTTTCAGTAGTTAACACCAGTGCAAACGAAATTTCAGAAATATGAATCCAATGTGGATACCATAATACTTACAATAAATACCATAATACTTACTTTTGTTTTTTTTCAATATTCAACACCAATGCAAGGGAAATTTCAGGAATATAAATCCAATGTTGATACCACAGTACTTATATTAAACAAACTATTTTAATTTAATATTTTAAATAACATTTATCTCAATTAAATGAAATTTAATGTTAAGCTTTCCAACTTCAGTTGGTAATTACTACGACAGATACTGTAGAAAGGTTGTCGTGCTTTTTGATTATTTTAGTATCAACTTAACAGCAAAGTACTGTTATATATTTTATCTCTGTGCAATAAGAATGCAAAATAATGGAAACAACTGAGATGTGAAAAATAAAGAGAGTCGAGATCTTACCTTGCAGCTGCTGTCGTTGTAACAGTACCATTTTTCTTTAGGGTTTTTGGCATAAGTCACATAGTGCCCCCCTCCCATTATTCCTGAATGGCACTAAAAGAAAAACAATAATCAGAGTGTTAGAGAAGCTGTTCACAAAAGCAATCATTCCACAACAAAACATATAGACAAGAATCACTTACTGAGATTGCATATAAATTGTACAGGGTTTCCAGGCAGATGTCATTTCTTTGGTGAGGGGTGTCCAGGTCTGTGCTGACGTCCGAGTGTCCGTTACTCTGACTGCTCTCTTGTCCCAATCCATTCACCATGATGACATCGCAGTCATTGCTTGAGGCATCCAGTGACCAGGTGTCTTGTGCATTTGCATCAGATGGCATCTGATTCTCCCCATCCGTCACTGTGCCCTGCTCCAACTCGGTCTCGCTCTCCTTGCAGCTGCTACAGGCATCCAGGTTTTCTTTGCTGTTGCAGAGTCGATGTCGACTGCCCAGCTGGGGAAGACGCAGACGTCCCTGTTTCCGCCCTGTATTCCTGGGGCTGCTGCCAGGGCTGCTGTTTTTGCTCATTGGGCTGCCCATCCTCCTGATGGAGCACGGGGTGCCTGAAATAACAATGTAACGATTAAAGAATCTCATGTCTCATGATTCAAAAGGTCTGCAAAAAGAGAAAAGAGCAAGAGAAACAGACCTCTGCCAGAAGTGGTAGGACTGGCCACTGTAGTAGTGGAGATGGAGGACACAGAAGAGTCTCCTCTCTCCAGCCTCTGGAGCTCCTCTACCAGGGATTCACTCTGCAGGCTGCCCATGCTTTGAGCAACCTCCCGTGGGGCCAGAAATGCACTGGGATCAAAGCTCTCACGTGGAAACTTCACAATCTTCTGAGACTTAATCCAGCGACCATTGACAAACTGGAAGCGTTTCAAATGAACAATCTGAAAGGATACAAAAAAAATATTTCACCCATATATTACAAAGGGCAACTTGCAATGATGCATAATAATTCAAGTTTAAGAGTCATGCAGTATTTTTATTCCTACAGAAAAAGAGGAAATGGAAATCATTTGCGTTTCTGACCAGTACAGGAGGCAGCCTCCAGAGGTCCAGCTTCTTGGTGGCCAGGCGGTGGGTCTTACACTTGGAGCAGTAATAGAGCTCATCCTCTCCCAGCTCTTCTTCACTGGTGAAGGCTTTCAGACAGCTGTCTAGACTGATGGGCTCTGCCTGAGCGCGCCGACTCTGCTCAACGCTGGGATGCTCTTCCACTATCTGCCCACATAAACATTAGCAATTAATTACCCGACACATATTAACAGAATTAAATTATAACTACTCAGAAACACTAAGAGGTCTGGACTACAAAAATAGATTCTTTAAAATATTTGAATAATTATACAACTAGGAATTAATTTGTAATTATATTTCAAGGCATTTCTTTTGAAGGTACAATTAAAGATTTGTATTTACAGACTTTTTTGTAAGTAATAAAACTCAAATGTACCATAACAAGTGTAAAAACCATGGATTTCATTCTGTCATCTTGAAATTTTAAACAACCGATTTACTATGACATTGCAGGAGCTTTTGCCTTCAGAACGTGTCTTTTGCAAATAGTAATAACAGATCATAATTAGCAGTTCAAGGCTTATCAGGGACTTTTCCTCAAGGTAAAATAAGAAGCAGACCCAGAAAACAATTAATCATACAATATGCTTTTAATGGATTTCTCAGCTGTGATGTGAGATGGAAGTGAATCTCCTCACAGGGAACGTCAGCATTGGCAGAGTAATCATTAAGGGTAGGGACACGCTAAACCGACGACAAAGAACTAGCGCTGAGAAAAGCCGACTACGGCATCGCCTCGTATTGTCTCGCATCGCCTGCATTGGGGAAAAAAAAAAGTTGCTCTAGAACACACTGGACACAGACTACAGCCGATGGCCAACTAGCATGTACGCTCTGCGCTTGCATTAAAGAACTTAACAGTCTGTATTCGGCTTTCAAACAGGGAAACCTGAATAGCTAGAACTATGGATATACAAAGCAAGCAGCGCTTTTAGCATTGTTTACACCAGGCATGCTTATTATTAATGGATTCGTGTAGCTTTTTTTTCAGTCATGTCTACTAAGCTGCAAATGGCACTGGCATTGTCAGCCCTTGGGTCCGTTGTCTTGTGGATAAAGAAAGAAACGGATAGAATGATATCAAGTGTCTGTGCATTCCTTCTTTTCTCCGTCATTGCTTTGCTTTCATCAGTTCCGTTTTTCTCGTGCACTCATTCGCTAAGCTGAATAGGCAATCAGAGTTCTCTTTCTCACTGACAAGCTCTGCTGCTGATTTGACATGCAGAATCGGCCGAAATACAGCTGTCAGCGTCTGACTAGAGCCAACTGTGTGGAACACACTGAATAAACTAATGCCAACCGGTGCTCAAAAACCACCCGACACTGCCCGACGGCCGACCGTCAGCTCGTTTTGTCCTGGGCTTAAGGGATATATTAAGTCCTGCAGTGCATCGTCAGACTGAATCCAGTAACATAAAGACTTCAGCCTTCACACAGGGACAAAACTTGAACAGACTGAAATACTTATAGCACACTTACAGCATCCTTATATCACTCACCCTTTCCTGAGAGGTCTGGTAACGAAGGTGCAGGGCGGTGGGGTCCCAGTCTACAGCAATGTAGGCATTCCCCAATGACGCTCTGACTTCATTACAGTCTACAGTGCAGCCTCTGCAGAACCTGGCAAAGTCACCGACAACCCTTGTCAGTCATGACAACCCACGCTGCAGTATGAGATATGTGCATGCACAACCGCTGAACTTAAATGCCTTACCTGTACCAAGGACACCAAGCACAGGAATTACCATCTTTCTGCACCACTCGCAGAGTGAAGGGGTACTGGTAGCCCATACTGTCATCACTGGAAGAGAGTATGACATGTCACATAACTGAGCGAGGACCTCTACTGTACACATGTAGAGAGACCACACTGAAAATCTGGGAAGTTGAAACCTAGAAATAAACAGTTTGCAAAATAGAAGCAATTTCACAAGTGGTCTCAGACATTTATTTGTCACCTGATGTTTTAGAGGGCTTTTTACTATTTTCTACTGACAGAGACAATAGAGAGGAGACAGGAAATAATTGTGAGGGTAAATGGGATTGGGAAATGACTGCATTAAAAATCTAACAACTTTTAGTACATTTTATTATGATAATATACACTACCTTTCAAAAGTTTGGGGTCAGTAAGATTTTTTTTGTTTGTTTTAAATAAATTACTACTTTTATTCAGCAGTGACACATTACATTGATCAAAAATGACAATATTTTGTAACATTTATACTCTATTGCTATATTTTACTTTCTATTTAACTTTTCATTCATCAAAGAATCCTGAAAAAGGTATCATGCTTACCGTGAAAATATTACACAGCAAAACTCTTTCAACAATAATAATCATAAGAAGAAGAAATGTTTCTTGAGAACCAAATCTACATATTAGAATCATTTCTTAAGGATCATGTGACACTAAAGACCAGAGTAATGGCTGCTGAAAATGCAGCTTTGACATCACAGGAATAAATTACAAATTACAAAAATATATTAAAATAGAAACAGTTATTTTACATTGTAATAATATTTCACAATATTACTGTTTTACTTCTATCAAGAACATAAAAAAATCTTACTGACCTTAAATATTCTTAAAATGCTTTGGCAAAAAATAAAAAAAAATTCCAAACTAATCATCAACAAAATCCTTGTGAGTTGCAGATGCCACTGACCAGTCTTGAGCGTGGTTGCTGGCTTCCTGTGGGGGCAGAGGGCTGGCAAGTCGGGAAACCTGGATCCACACAGCATCATACAGGTCCTTCTTACACGTGTGAACTGTGCAGGGCACAATCAGCGGCATACCGAACAGACTGGGCCTGTTCTTCTGAGAGGACAGAAAGTACAGCTCTGTCCGCATCTGAGGGGACAGACCTTGCACTTAGGATGTTTACGACCATCATGTGACGTCTAACAGTGAATATATCAGTTAATCTCACCATCTTTCTGTGCATGGCAATGATGTAGCCGATAAAGGGGCTGTCTTGCACGGGCACAGCATGGCCATTAGGAATACCATTGGCGAGGGGCTTCTCTGGTGTGCAGGGGACCACTGTGCTGGGCATGCCATTAGGAATCAGGCCAGTCTTTCCAATGTTATTGTTCCCTGCTGTCCCATTGGCCACAGGTGGTTTTTCTAAAGGAGACGTTTATGGGTCAATGACAAATAAGAGTGTCCATGGTAAATCAAAACTTGTCTTTTAAAGAAATAGTTGACCCAAAAATGAAAATTAGCTTTTAACTTACTCCCCCTTGGACCAGGCCAGAGTTTGTTTCTTCATCTGAACGCATTTGGAGAAATTCAGCATTACATCACTTTACATGACCAATGGATCCTCTGCAGTGAATGGGTGCAGCTTTTAACTTCAGAAGACATTAATTGGTGGACTGGAGTCGTGTGAATAACTTGTGGATTACTGTGATGTTTTTATCAGCTGTTTGGACTCTCATTCTGATGGCTCCAATTCACTGCGGAGGATCCATTGTTGAACAAGTGATATAATGCTAAATTTCGATGAAGACACACACTCGTCTACATGTTGGACTACCTGTTGGTGAGTACATTTCCAGCAAATTTTCATTTTTGGGTGAACTATTCCTTTAAGGAAAAAGATAGTTGCAATCAATCTTTGTTACCTGTTATCATTGGAGAGGTGACTGAGGTGGGCGAGCCAGGCACAGGGATCTCAAATGCACAGAGAAAGCCATTCACAGAGTGTCGAACCTTCTGATTGTCTTGAGGAAAGTTCTAGACCAAAGACAAGCATTTGCTTAAAAGCCAGGCCACATGGATTGCATCAACAGCAGTGTCTGATGTGGCGAGTTGAGCTGACCTTGATGTTGGACGTGTGAACCTCAGCCAGTAGAATCTGCTCAGGTTTCAGGCTGCACAGCTCACTCAGCTGTTTCTTCAGGCCCATGTACTTCTCATCCATGTTGAGACGGAGCCCGTACCGCACCGGAGTGGAGCCGTCAAGTTTGATAACTGCAAGTCAAAAAAGCTTTTATGTAAGACTGGCGGATCTGCTGATGGATTTTAAAGTGTTTATGTTTTCTCTCTGCTTGGCTTCACCTGTGATTTCTAAGTGCATGGAGCTGTCCATGGGAAGCGGCAGCGACAGGAAGTTAAAGGGATCGAAGCGGGCACTGATATGACCACAGGTCTTGCACTTCACCTGGGACCTGAGCTGCCCATGGAAGAGGTCGACCACAATAGAACGATTTCTCCGCAAATGGTTTTCCCAGGCCTGCAACGAGAAACATGTAATTGTCCTCAGGGTGAAGAAACGACTTCCCATTAGCGTATAATCAGTGTGCCCATTTAGGTTAATTTAGGAGTGTTTAGCTGATGTGTTGAGCCTGCCAGGGGCTTAAAAACAGTAGTTTGACACTGACCTCTGTTGCTACTTCATGATCTGGCCGTCCATCGCTGTCCTTGAGCTCCACGTACGGCTTCTCATGCACACGATTCAAGTCTTCGTGAAGCCCATCCAACAGGAAGGCCAAAAGCTCCTGTGAGTCTTGCTGCTGAAAGCCATTGAATCTTGGTGCATATTTTGCTATCGTCCACTACAAAAATGTTTTTAAAAAATGGCATAAGAATTTTAATGGAAACATTTAGGTTTAATGCTCATGATTATAGAGATGTTAAAAACTCACTCGGAGTTTCAGAGGTGCAACGTTCTTCTGGGTGCCGCTCCAGAGTTCCTGTACCAAATCCCCATAGCATTTGGCCATGTGACCACGCATTCCTATTGGATTGGTTCTGTCAAGGCAAGACACAGCTCATTGATCAAGTGGTATGGCAGATATCACAGAAGCCACTTTAAAACCAAGCAGTTTTCTGCTGACCAACATTGTGTGGCCAACTCGAACGTAAGTAAAATCTGCATGGGGATCTTCTAATCCCTGCAAAAAACTCCCGACACAATTTTAAAAAGCATTTGTTAATTTGACTACACATTAACTTAGTAGTTACAAGTGGTTTTTTTTTCTTTAAAAAAAGGCACTGACCAAGTCTCCATACCTGTTAAGCTCATAAAGGTGTCGCCCTGAGATAAAGTACTCAGTGAGGGGCTTGGTATTGCTTACACACTGAATACTGGAGTTCATGAAGCATGTGTTTCCCAGGTTACTCAAACCTGTGGCACCTTTCTCGGTAGGAACTGCAAGAGAAATAGCAAAATTTATACACAATTATAATAGGCTGAAGGTTTGATTAAATTTAAACTTCACTGGCACAACAACTTGAGTACTATCTCCAAGAAAGTCCAATTATTCAGTATTTCATAGAGTTCGATGGCAACATTGTGAGTCTTTAAATGTCACAGCTGATGTCTGTCTTGATATGACTTTTATATTGCTTTATGTAATTGCTTCTTGGACTCTTGCTGCTTGCAGCCCTGTGTTAATAATCTACTTGATATGTGCTTTGATACAAGAAACCGGCCTAAAGAACTGCACTGTAGTGCCATCTAGGCAAGGTCATACTCAGATAAACATTTTGACATTTGTAGATAGCTTTTGCCAGCCTCCAATTTGCATAGATTTTTCCATCACTTTCCAAGACCTCTGACATTACCTTTGTGTCTGTCGATTTTGCTGCTGTTTGCAATGAAAGACATTTCCTCTGGCCAGCTCATATCTTTGTTTCGAACTGGAGAGAGGGAAAGACATATTAATCATTTTTCCTTTTCTATCAGTACAGCCAAGCATGCTTTGCAGTTTAATCCACACAGCTCAGCAAATGTGAAATGAGATAAAACTTTAATTAAGACAGATACATGTCACAGGCATACCCTCAATGACTAAGTGCTGTTCGTCTTGAATTTTCAAACTTTCTAAAGTGTGATCTTCATCGTCCAGGAGAGTGAGGTAATTCTGATAAAAAGACAATATAAAACAGCATTAGTATACAATATAATGCATGTATCATGAATTATTAAAGACCTCAATTAAAATTTGAGTTTTGTGGCTTGTAGTTTTAGGTCTATTAGGAATAAATAACTTTTGAAAATATATAAAAATAAAGAACAGTTACTTTAAATTAAAACATTTCACAGTATTATTGTTTTTATTGTATTATGCAATAAATGCAGCCTTGGTGAGAAGAGACTTCTTTCAAAAACATAAAAAAAAAAATCTTACTGACTACAAACTTTAGAATGTATAGGTAATGTATATGTTACCCTTAATTATTGAGAAAATTATCGATGACTCATCCTGCACAGATTTTTGTCAAATCAAATGCTCTCTAGAATTAGAATCCTCCTCCCCCTAATACCACCAGTAGCTATTTATTTATTTATTTTAAAAGGACAATCCATTGAGATGCTCCATCCAAACATTCTGGTTTAAATTTTAAAATATGTGAACATAGTAATTAACATTTTATAGCATTTCCTCCCAGTTCAATGCTGTTAGGTGACATCGGTATCTTTATAATAAGGGCAGATTTGCATATGAATGTCTTTGATCAGAGTTTCTTCAGTATCTGTTAAGGAGGTCCCCACCTCACTGTTATAGAGCCAGAGGCGCATGTCCTCTTCTTTGATGCGTAACCTCTGGGACAGGTACTCATGAATGTCTTTAATGGTGCCCATCCTGCTGAAACAGCCTGTGTATGCCAGCACTCGCTTCAGAGGGGCGTTCGGAGAAGGAACGTTTCCTGAGTTGGGAATGAAGCAGCCTTTAGCATTCTCTTTGTCACATGCAATAAAATATTGAAATACAACCCTTTAGAGCTTTTCCACCCTGCTGTGTTGTTATATATTCAAAAACTAACTTTAAGTCACTGAGAATGTAAACTTAATTTAACCTACTGTGCTAAGTTAGTCAAGTAAAACTTTTATGATTTCATTTTGATGCAATAATGAGAAATGTAAAGTTTCAGCCAATCCATATATCCTAATATGCATGCTATTAAATCAACCAGTCACAAGGAGCACACAGATCAATATATAACACACACAGCCCCAATAACTGATTGACAGACTGAGGATTAGTTGTAAGGTAGCAGCAAGAAAGGGCAAAGGTCATTTTCAAAGGGATCATTCATCAATTCATTAGTCTAGGTGATTTAAATAAAAACCAAGGCAATTTTTTTTAAATTAGTCCAATCTTATTAAAAAGATTTGTACAGCAATTATTGATTTCATAGGAGACAATAAAAAAAGATTGGTAAGACAGCAAAGCAAACAATTACAGGACATCAGAGAGCGCCCATCTTTACCCACACCAAACAGTCTTCTGAGTCTGACAAAGCCATGACAAATTAGATTATTGCCTACCCACTTTCAGAGACCAACACTAAGGAAACCCGCTATTAGGTCAGCGGTGAGTTTGACAATCACTTACAGGTGTTTTTATGTTTCACAAAATTAAATATTTGGATGTATTTTTGTATGTATTCAACAAGGATTTATATTTAGCTGTCATGGAGTTACATTATAGTTTTTTTAACTCAGATGATGGACTTTAGGTGTTGGCATCAGGATTTGGCTCTTTAGTAATCCAGGCAGGTCATTTTGGTGAGACCGAGCTGGTGTTTTAGGAGATTAGAGGAGGTTGTCAAGGCGGTGGAGGGAGCCTCTCTCTTGCTGCAGGCTTACGTTACCTCGGGGTATATGTGGAGGGAACACTCGCAGGCTGCTCATACCCATATTGACCCAGATGTTAGACTGAGGGCTGCGTGTGGCCGGTTGCTGGCGCAGGAACAGAAGGTAGCGGGGAAAGAGTTCCAGCTCTGGTTCAGCTGCGACTATAGACATGATGACCTGAAGGAAGAAGAGACAGCAGAAGCACAATGGAGAGATGCATGGGGCTTGACTATACTGGTGCACTTGCTAAAGAAAGAAAGAAATTTGACTTAGTGAGAAGTTCATAGGCCAGATTCACATGACCATTATTTGAAATACTTTTCATGGTCATTCTGCATTCAAAATGATTTTAAACCTCTACTGCATAAATTATGACAAAAAAGGTTTGATTTACTATTCATGCATGAAAAGGACTTCATTACCACAATCAAAAACAAATTATGAAAAATTATATTATTTTACTATATTTTAATATTATGTATAAATGTTTTAATATTATATATAAAAAAACAATATATGCTGCCAAAAATAAATACAGGGCTCCAGACTAACATTTGAGAGCAGTGGCACCAGCGCCACTAAGTTCTACAGATGGTGGCGCCAGGAGCAGATCTGGTAGCGCTGGGGGTGGTGTGCGGGAGTATTAAAATATAGATAATTTAATCATAAAATTACTATTGTTTTGCATTAATAAGTGCAGTTACTAATAATATTATATGTTCATTTCTTGTTTATTTTTCTTTTGTTTATACAGATTTGACAGTAAAGCACTAAGCTTGAGTTAAAATGCATACAAAATTTATTTTTATTAACAACAGTAACAGGTGCAAAATCAAATTTTTTATATAGAAAATGTATATATTCCACTCTTATTAAATGTACCATTATTCTTCTAGTATATGGAACTGACCAACTTCAGTGATTATGTGATTTAGTAGCAAATTGAATTGTGACTTTTCTTACTTCATACACAAAAAAAGTGTAAAATTCTGACAAAATCTGATTTCTTGATGATTTGATATTTTATAACAGTGATTTTATAATTTCAAAATATAGAGAAAAAGTAGAAATGAATGACTAATAAGTGCTCCTGGTTATGACTGTGATTTTATGTATTTTTTAAATTTTACATAAGTCTTTGTTTACAACAAAATATATTTTGGTCATCCCATTAAAAATAACATTCAAACTGGATCATTTTAGAGCTTTAAATTGCTGTAAGATAGTAGTAGTTGTAGTTGTGTGAAATGCTTGAAAGTCATTGAAATTCTCTCTTTTAAAAGGTTGTACAAACCCTGCAATGAATGATGTAATGCATTCGACTATTTTTACCACAACACCATGGTTACAGTTATGGCGCTTTTCCACTGCATGGTACGGCACGGTACGGTTCACTTTTGAGGGGTTTTCCACTGGGTACAGTACCTGGTACTTTTTTTAGTACCACCTTGGTTGAGGTTCCAAGTGAACCGTACCGTTACCAAAACGTGACGTGTAAACTCTGCTGATCACGGATTGGCCGGAGAGAATCATCACTACCCGAGTCACTGAACTTGCGACACAAACACAACAGAACCACTAGATTTAAATCAGCACAGCCAGCGAAGAATCGAACGCAACTGTTTTGAACAAGCGCACCTTTTTTTAACAACCAAAAAGTGGCTGTTTCGTTGTCTGTTGAGGAAGTACAGACGTTCCTCTCGTTGATAGCAGAGGACCAGATCCAGCGAGAGCCTGATGGGGCGACGCGGAATGAAAAAGTTTTTCAGGAGTCGCAGCAATAGAGGTGGCGCAACTATAATGGCATGTCAATAATCCCACCCACTCTAAAGCGGTACTGAACTACAGTGGAAACGCAAACCGAGCCAAGCCGTGCTGTACCGTACCGAGTCGTGCCGTGCCGAGCAGAGTCGTACCACGCAGTGGAAAAGCGCCATTAGCGTTACCATTTCTGGTTTCCTGACGTATGTCAGCACTGTTTATAACAGAGAATTCTGTGCAGAATTTGAATGCTTCTCACTAGATCTCGCAGAAACCTTATCATTCTGCGGTGAATTCAAACACTTCTCACTGGATCTCGCAGCACTGTTGCATCTGTGCAGTAACAGTGTCGCGAAATCAACTTTGGCTCCTGAGTAAAGCTGTTCTGAGCTCGGACAAGTTTGTTTGCGTCGCAGTCCGAGCTGAAAAACGGTCCGCGCTGCGCAGCTGAAATGTAGCGCGGTTTAATTTCGCTTTCCATTTGATGTTTATCAAATGCAACAGAAATGGTAGCGCTTCTGAGTTGGACAACGCGGTGGTCGCACCAGTGCGACAGCTCACAAAAATTACTCGCACCGGCAGAAAAAATGGTCGCAAAATGTGACCATTTGGTCGCAGTCTGGAGCCCTGAAATAATATTTTCAATGACTCTAAATTAATTAATTTTTAATTAATTTTAAATCATTTTATTCACAATATTTAAAAAATATTTTAAAGAAAAAAAAACAAAAAACAAAAAAAAACTTACAGCTATTTTTCATATTATACAAATTGTAATTCAAATTATACAAATAAATTGTAATTCTCCCAATGTTTTATAATGAAGTTTACTCACTAAGAAATGTGAACCATATTTTTTTTATGGGGGAAGAATCAATAATTAAAAATTATTTATCAGTTCATCCTTCATATGATGCGCCATTTCAGCAAAATGTTTTAAATCACCTCCAGAATGTAACCTTTTTACTGTTTATTTGAAGACATCCCGTCATTATTAACCATTTTAAGGCCATCTGATATGAATCGTGCTAGCAAAGTGAAGAAAATGAGTCTGATAATGAGGCAACACTGTCCAATAGAGGGTTAAGTCAAAACAGAAAAGCAAAATCTATGATCATTGATCAGGAAACAGGCTTAGTAATATCTGACACTGATCATGTGACACCTCATGACACGTCATCATAAATATAGTGCATCAAAGCAAAAAAGCCAGAGCAAATTACATTAATTGAAGCATAAATTAAATGCCCATGGTGGCACCTCTGATGAGAGATGGCATACGTACCGGTCGGGGCAGGCTGAGGTTGGCCCCATACCAGTGGTAAAGCGCCCTCCATACCGGCTCTGGCACCGTCTCAAAGTCCCGGCCAGACACCAACTGTTGGGATTTCTTCAACCGGCCTCCCTCCATAGTCAGTGTGGGCGCCTGGACAAAACAAAGTCACACACTCAAAGGGAGTTCATATTGACAGCAATTTGCAATGGCAACATGTAGCGACTAGGCAACCTCCAGTGAATAAATCACAGGCAGTATAAGAGTCCTTCACCTTGCTCTTCTCTGACGACTCTGTGAGTGGGAGAATGGATGAAGAGGTGGACAGGACCAAAAAGGTCCCATTTTTACTTTAATACTGCTATACATTATGTTGAGTAAAGAAAGCCTGATTATATGGGACGTTACATTAATACGAGACTGCAAATGTGTTTGTGACAAGGTATTACTGAAGCAAGTAGTTTTATTTAAAAATGCTTTTAGCTACACAAAAGCATTCATTTTCTAGAACACAAATGTTACACGCTATTCATAACAGGATTAATTTGTTCTAGGTGATTTCAATTTCAAAAACAGCACTTTAGTGTAGTTTTGAGCTCTCTAAAAACTGCTTGAAGGTGTCATTTTCCCTGCAGCTCTATTGAATGCACTTTAGCAGTCATTTTGATGGACAAGAGGATCAGAGGCTTCCTGGTTTCAGTGGGTGTTCTGAGCACATGGTCCACACACCTTCATGGGCTCGGTGGTCACCAGAGGCTGGTTGTCTATGGCACCAGGTCTCTGCGTGGCCATGCTGTTAGGTAAATGTCCATTGGTGCTGGAGAAACACTGGTTGTTGTTGTCAGAGATGTTGTGCTGCCGGGCAAAGCAGACATCCGTGGCAGAGGAACTGGCATGTGGGGTTAGGCCTGAGGAAGTAAAAACACGTTACGTAATTGAGGCTAAACACATGTATCTAAGCCTTTATGGCAGGGGAGGGCAAACTTTTTGAATCGAGGGCCACATTGAGTTTTTTTTATATAAGTGAGGGGCCGCATAGTATAAGTACAAATGAAGCTTTGAAATTTTTATTCTAAATTGACACTCATTTATACTGTACTGTATGCGTACTTGTACATACATGGCAGTTCTATTCTTGTACCACCTCTACCTTATTTTTGATGAGCACTTTATGACACAAAGATAAGTTGCATTGGTGTATAAGTCGATTCATGTACAAGACACATTTTATCATTTCATTCAGAAATAATATCAAATAAAAGAAACATTTACAACCATTATAAACATGTATTTATATTCCCCTCACTCCACAACGAATCCCTTTAATTTAGCAGTATTAAGAACAGAAAAAGGAATCAAAATATAAGTATAAAACATACAGAAATTATAGTGGCATTCACTGTAAACATTTATTATAAACGCCCAGCCTAAACAAGTTATATTTAAAGCAAACCTGAAACTAGCGGCATGTGGGAAATGCGCTATACAAACTCACTTGCCTCTCTCATTCGTCACCGATCCAAATGTGCGCGCTTTGTGCTTGACCTTGATTGCTTTATATAAATCACCTTGGAATATAAATCGCAGCACGTTTCAGATGATAAAAAAAGATTTATAATCTGGAAAATTCAGTACTATATCTATTTCCATAAAAACATGTGTGGAAAATAAAAAGCATTATCTTTGCATTAGGATAAAACATCAAATTATTTCCATGTTTTCCCCACGAAATTACTTAAAAAGCACACCGTCTTTCTCCTGTTCTCTCTCACGCACATTTTTCTTTCTTTCTCCCGCTCTCTTCTACAAACGCATATAGTACAGACACACAGTCGGACGCATAGACATAATAAATATGTATATGGTTGCATCTTCGCAAGCACACGTGGAACAAACACACGCACAGAAGACCGGCACCTTCATCAGTAAAATAGTTTTGCAACTGAAAAGTTACATGACATTTCTCAGTAGCTATGTAGTAATGTCGCAGTTTTTGAAGAATTTAAACTGGCAGATTCACTGTTGGTAGAGATTGCTGCCGAAAATGTTGAGAGACGAACATGCAGTACTCTAATTCACACACAATTTTTCTCTTTTCTTTCATATTTGGGAGTGTTTGACTGACCCTTCTAGTGCAAGACATACAATGCCAATGTGCATTCAAAGCAAAGCAATAAAGCATAATTTTAAAGGAACAGTCAACTCATTATAAAATGCGGCATCACCGGGGGCCCGCTTCAGCTGATATTTTGCTGATATTGCATCAAATTAGTCATTTTGGACCAACAGCCTCATGGGCCGGATGAAAGTGCCTTGAGGGCCGTAGTTTACCCACCTCTGCTATATGGCATTTAACTGGAACAGAGCACTACCCATTAGGCCCCTATTCTTTGTTTTGAAAGAAGTCTCTAATGCTAAGGCTATATTTATTTGACCAAATGTAGTAAAAATTTAAATATTACAAGAATGTTAAATAACTGTTTTACATTGTAATGTATTTTAAAGTGTAATTTATTCCTGTGATGGCAAAGCTGAATTTTCAGCAGCCATGACCATGAAATCATTATAATATGCTAATTTGGTGCCCAAGAAAGTTAGTATGTAACAACTGCTAGGCTCTGACATAAGGTGCGTTTACATGGAGCATTGTATTCTGATTACAATCGGTTTAAAAGTTCAATCTGAATTAAAATGTTCCATGTAAACACTTCAATCAGAATAAAATTGCCCAAACCAATTGAAATTTCAATCAGGTTGAGAGGGGTGGGATAAACCTTTTCTAATCCTTTCGATAGGACATATAAACACTTAATAAAGGTTTTTTTTTTTTTTACAAAAAAGGATTATGGTTAGTAGTATAGAAACTCTATACTCGTGCAGTGTGAGCATGTCAAAAGATTAAATCCGATTTGAAGCTTGTGAAATATAAACACACACATCAACCTGATCACTTTATTTAGCGTTCATGTCAACACTACGTTTGGATTCATCAGTCAGAATGATTTCATTCCGATTGAAACAAAAAGTGTCCATGTGAACGTGGCTACTTAAATTGTACTCTTAACTGAGTGTGTACTTACTATTACCAGTGCTCTCTGACGCCTCTGATGAGCTGGAGATGTTATCAGGGAATTTTTCCTCTGGGGAACTGGGGGAACGGACCACTATTCCATTTCTGTTCAGGACAGGCTCTATAGGTGCTGTGGACTGAGAACTTCTCATCCCACTGCCCTGCACTGATGGCTGCTCCATGACAATCGACTTATTATCCTGTTTAACACAATGGGTTGAATATCAAAAATTCAAGAATCCACCACAATGACAGTATTATCAATAGAAACTGGGCAATGCAAAACTAAAACAATCACGCTACTTTTTGGCCAGCTGATACGTGCACTATAAAGTAGTCCGAATACATTTTTTACAATCAGTTTAGTTTTTCCGTTGTCCACTTATAATTACAAGGTCTAAAATGGTTACAATTTAGTTAGTTGTACTCAGTTTGTTTAAAATTATCTTATTTCAAAACAAATGAAAAGGAAAAAGGTGATTAATCATATGATCCCTTTTCATTGTTATGTAGAGGCTGAATAGACATATTGCAGACTCACATATCTGACATAGTCTTTCCATTGCTGCCACCACTGCATGGAGATCAGGAACCAGTTCTGACCAGGCTGTAGCCCGTGTCTGCTCTCCCTCTCCAGCCAACCCCTGTGCCATCACACAAAATCAGCGTGGATAACAAACAGTCAGTCAAAGAACTATCATATTTATACACAAGCACCAAAATAACCCAACAAAACACTTCTTCTGTCAAGAGACATCAATGCTAAACTTGGGCAGTTTTGCCAAAGCAATAAAACGGACACACTAATGTAGTACAGTATTTATAGTATCTTTTTGAGCAGCGTCAGTCCCGCTGGAAAATCTAATTGAAAATGAAATTGTGTTCTCAATCTCTGTCCGGACTAAAACACTGTTAGAGGCAGTGGAGGTACGATGGATCCTTATATACAGACAAAGCCTAATCACAAGGCTTATGGGAGAGTGCAATACAATACAGCCCTCATAAGGCTTGTTTCAAAACACTGAGAAAGTGCTCTGTAGGGACGCTTTTGAAACAAAGCCGAGTTACAGACAGTGATAGGGTGAGTAAAAAATGAAAAGGAAAAAGGTGATTAATCATATGATCCCTTTTCATTGTTATGTAGAGGCTGAATAGACATATTGCAGACTCACATATCTGACATAGTCTTTCCATTGCTGCCACCACTGCATGGAGATCAGGAACCAGTTCTGACCAGGTTGTAGCCCATGTCTGCTCTCCCTCTCCAGCCAACCCCTGTGCCATCACACAAAATCAGCGTGGATAACAAACAGTCAGTCAAAGAACTATCATATTTATACACAAGCACCAAAATAACCCAACAAAACACTTCTTCTGTCAAGAGACATCAATGCTAAACTTGGGCAGTTTTGCCAAAGCAATAAAACGGACACACTAATGTAGTACAGTATTTATAGTATCTTTTTGAGCAGCGTCAGTCCCGCTGGAAAAGAAATGAAATGCTGTGTCCTGATCTCACCTAATGATCTGGCCTTCCTCTTCAGCGGTAGCAGGACGCAGGCCCAGGACGATATGACACACCTGATGACGAATGGATTAACAAGCAATTTCAAACCAGACCCAAGACAACAACGTATATACTTTATTGGATTCACTCATGTGTACAGATTATAGAAGGATTTAGACACTTTTATTTTTTGTTACTTTGTCCAAAAACACTGTAAACAGGATCAAACCTGAAACAGCAAGTTGAGGAACTCATTGGCGAGGGCACTTTTCACACTCCATATCTGATAGTCCTCCAGGGTTAAGTGTCCTTGCTGTGAGTAAAACACAAGATAAATGTTAGGCCACAAATGACATACACTCATAATAATGTCCTTAACAAACACTGGATTTAAGAACAAACAAAAACTTGAGTAAAACGTTTTTTTTTTTTTATTGAGAAATTCTATTTAATTTACATGCCAATGTTAAAATTTTATTTGGTAATATGTATATTATATTTATATTAAAGATTATATTTTACATTATATTTCTACTAAAATGTAAAATTCTAATGAATTTTTAATTAATTTTGCTGTAGTTTCAAAATGCAAAATTTGATTGGAATTGGTATTAACTAATTAATTTTTTTAAATCATGATATGCTATATGCAACATGAAAACGAAAGAGTAATTACTTTTGTTGTGTCATGCATTTTCAGTATGTCCTCTACAATGTCTGAAACGCTGGAATCAAACTCCTGAAACATACAGAAGTCAAGTCAAGTCACCTTTATTTGTATAGCGCTTTATACAATACTGATTGTGTCAAAGAGCTGTACAGTGTCAAACAGGAAAAGAGTTTGTCAACAATGCAAGAAGACAATAACAAAGAGTCATTTTTCCAGCTAATGTCAGTTCATTGATGATTCAGTGATGTCATCATCCAGTTCAGCTCTCTTCCAATAGAAGAGAAGCATAAATCATGAAATCTAGAACTGACATGAAACGACTCCACAAGATTTAAGAAACACAATGACAGCTCAGGATGCACAAATCAATAATGAATTAATTTGAGGTTAATTTAAATGTATAATTCCACATTAGTGCATACATGCAACAACATGATTGCATCTCATTTGCATTAATCATCTCATAGGCATGGACACATAAACAAAATAATGAATGTTAATACTATGTAAGTAATTAGTTCAGCTGTCTCATGTTATTATTGCTGTTTCTGTGGATGTAAACAGGTTAGTTCGATTAGACAATCAGCTGCTCTGCACTTACAGGGAAGGTGTCTGTACGGTTATCCTTCCACACCTCCAGCAATGCCACCACCATCTCGTGGATCTCATCCCTGGACAGAACTCCATCCCGATCTACATCAAACACTTTAAAACAAACTGCAATAGACAAGGAGGAGGAAAATAAAACAGGGATCTAGACAAAAAAAATCACTTAAGGAGCCTTTGGCTCCTATAGGAAACAAAAATAGGGGTCAAATTGTTTTTTAAGTGCCACAGAATAAACGTGTTTTTATTTATTTATTTATTTTTAAACACCTTAACATTTCAGTCAATCTGTCATGTATTTATGTCTCCCCTCCTTTTACAGCATCAGCATTTTAATCAATCCTGTAGATGTCCTGGGAACTAAAGTTCACTTAAATTGGGAACTAAACGTCTTTTCCAACATGAGAACTATATACAGTCACAAAGAATTGTTTATTACACAGAATCTGTGCCAATATCACAGACCATAATTATGTCAGAATCACTTGGTCATTGAGTGTAGTTTGGGCTCCTCCTCAATGCATCCTATAAATGTTGTCATATGTCTTGCGCACATCCAGTCTGTTTTTCTTCATTAGTATCATGCAATTATATAGGAGGTATTGAATTTTATCTTCAGCTCCTTACATTCTTTCTCATCACATAGACAACAAGTTAAGTAAAACTATGAATATGCAATACAGTGCCTAAATTTAGCAAAATGCTCCTCTTTATAGTTATTTTTTTTCTAGTGGACTAATGAGCTTATGGACACCGAATGGTTATTCAGAGGTAAATGCATACATACATGGCATTGTTTACAAGCTTGAAACGTTTTCTGCCATTTGAAACACTGAATGAGCGATTACATGAGACATTTCAGTAAGTTGTACTGTATCTTATAATATACCTTTTGATGTCCATTCATGTGTATATCATACTATAGTAGTAAAGGAAATGATATGATGGGTTCGCGTGCCGCTTGAACTGAGGCGCTAAAGCGATTGCTCATGCCGCATTTAAGAGCGCCAAAGCTGTATTTTTTTTGTTTGAACTTCGTTATGAATTTGGCATAACTTTAAAGCTGATACTTTGTTTATTAAAGTGTAACAGAGCACAAAGCTTATTGAGATTAGTGGACAGCAAGTGCGCAACAAATAATATGAAGTTCACGCATTAACAGAACATATAGACTAAAGATCTTGATAATCATGGACACATAAACAAAATAATGAATGTTAATACTATGTAAGTAATTAGTTCAGCTGTCTCATGTTATTATTGCTGTTTCTGTGGATGTAAACAGGTTAGTTCGATTAGACAATCAGCTGCTCTGCACTTACAGGGAAGGTGTCTGTACGGTTATCCTTCCACACCTCCAGCAATGCCACCACCATCTCGTGGATCTCATCCCTGGACAGAACTCCATCCCGATCTACATCAAACACTTTAAAACAAACTGCAATAGACAAGGAGGAGGAAAATAAAACAGGGATCTAGACAAAAAAAATCACTTAAGGAGCCTTTGGCTCCTATAGGAAACAAAAATAGGGGTCAAATTGTTTTTTAAGTGCCACAGAATAAACGTGTTTTTATTTATTTATTTATTTTTAAACACCTTAACATTTCAGTCAATCTGTCATGTATTTATGTCTCCCCTCCTTTTACAGCATCAGCATTTTAATCAATCCTGTAGATGTCCTGGGAACTAAAGTTCACTTAAATTGGGAACTAAACGTCTTTTCCAACATGAGAACTATATACAGTCACAAAGAATTGTTTATTACACAGAATCTGTGCCAATATCACAGACCATAATTATGTCAGAATCACTTGGTCATTGAGTGTAGTTTGGGCTCCTCCTCAATGCATCCTATAAATGTTGTCATATGTCTTGCGCACATCCAGTCTGTTTTTCTTCATTAGTATCATGCAATTATATAGGAGGTATTGAATTTTATCTTCAGCTCCTTGCATTCTTTCTCATCACATAGACAACAAGTTAAGTAAAACTATGAATATGCAATACAGTGCCTAAATTTAGCAAAATGCTCCTCTTTATAGTTATTTTTTTTCTAGTGGACTAATGAGCTTATGGACACCGAATGGTTATTCAGAGGTAAATGCATACATACATGGCATTGTTTACAAGCTTGAAACGTTTTCTGCCATTTGAAACACTGAATGAGCGATTACATGAGACATTTCAGTAAGTTGTACTGTATCTTATAATATACCTTTTGATGTCCATTCATGTGTATATCATACTATAGTAGTAAAGGAAATGATATGATGGGTTCGCGTGCCGCTTCAACTGAGGCGCTAAAGCGATTGCTCATGCCGCATTTAAGAGCGCCAAAGCTGTATTTTTTTTGTTTGAACTTCGTTATGAATTTGGCATAACTTTAAAGCTGATACTTTGTTTATTAAAGTGTAACAGAGCACAAAGCTTATTGAGATTAGTAGACAGCAAGTGCGCAACAAATAATATGAAGTTCACGCATTAACAGAACATATAGACTAAAGATCTTGATAATGAAGCCATATTAGTATCGATTATTAACGAGAATTGTTAACGATATTGTTAATGTCTACACAGCTGACAGCTTTACCTGTTGAAGTTTGTTCAAGTTGTGCACGAAATAGATACTCTTTTTCTGCACTCTTACTTTGCACATCTCCGTCATTTATGATCTCTCTCATGCTGCACAACTGGAACTGCTTTTAGCAAGAGTGCCATCAACGCTGGTGTTTGGCTGGGATGAAGACTGTTTGAAAGTCTTTTTTTTTTTCTCCACACTAAAACTTTGATGTGCATTGTCTCAGTTTATTTCGTCAACATAAAACATTTAATTGCAAAACAAGCAGCAAAAAAGGCATTACATGCACATTTTTAATTCATATAAGTCCATTTGTATAGTCGCCAGTGGCGATTTCAACAAAAATATCACTCGCAAATTCATATTTTTTGTCGCAAACGCAACCGTTTTATTCGGAGTCTCGAGCCCTGTAAGATGGGGAACTTTAACATATTCTTCAAAGAAAATCTTTATAATTTGTGCAAAAAATATTGGAAAATTAACTGGGTGAATTTAGAAAAAATTATGTGCTAGCTATGAAATAAGCCTCAACAAGCCAAATGATTTTATTCTAAAAATGTTTTCAAATGTTTGAAGAAACACCCACAAAAATCCTGCATCTGCCATGGAATAAGGTGAATAACTAAAAGAGGATGATAGAAAATAAAACGCTTACACTTTTGCCTCTCCGCTACAGGGCCCCGACAGCACGCGGAGAGCCCGCAAGATATCTCCTTAAAGTCAATATGATTGTCCCGATTCTCATCAAAGGCATAAAACAAGCCTGGAAAATGGGAGAAATTGTCAGTGTTTAGATTAGCCAGAAAGAGTAATTGGATTCTCTGGAGATCTTTTATCACAAATGATCCAATAAATTTCAAAAGCAGAGACCCACATCTACCAAAATAAGATGAACCGTGACTTTCCTGGGTACTGCAGATGCTTTCAAAGCATGCGAGTCGCAGGTGGATGTATGTGAGAGTGTTTGTGTGTCTCAGTCCACTGGAGAACCTTTTAAAATTGCTGTAATGAATTTTGTCTTACCTTCACTAAGCGATGTGTGAATAGGGGGCGAGACCAGAGGGACAAAGGTTTCCAAATCAAACCGGCCTGTCCTTGATTGGGCTTTCAGCAGCCAATAACGCTTTTCCAAGTCTATAATGTCTGATTCTTCTACTGCAAGAATGGAAACACAAAAAAATCGGATTTCTTTTTTAAATAATTTCTTTTAGTGTGCAGTGTCAAGCATCAGTGGAGCATGTGCTCCTTCTGTAATTGAATATCAGTCCCAATCAGTCACAAAGTCATTATTTATTCACCCATATGTTGTTCACCCTCATGTTTACTATACCTGAAAACATTTATTTTTAATTAAGTATAAATATCTGATGAAAATGTCAAATATTAGAGAATGCTGAATTTTGCCTCGGCAACTAACAAATAAAATAAGCTGTAGCTTGAGCATGAATTATTGCTTAAACCAAAATTGTAATAAAAAATAAAGTTAAATAAATCATGATATGCTATATGCAACATGAAAACGAAAGAGTAATTACTTTTGTTGTGTCATGCATTTTCAGTATGTCCTCTACAATGTCTGAAACGCTGGAATCAAACTCCTGAAACATACAGAAGTCAAGTCAAGTCACCTTTATTTGTATAGCGCTTTATACAATACTGATTGTGTCAAAGAGCTGTACAGTGTCAAACAGGAAAAGAGTTTGTCAACAATGCAAGAAGACAATAACAAAGAGTCATTTTTCCAGCTAATGTCAGTTCATTGATGATTCAGTGATGTCATCATCCAGTTCAGCTCTCTTCCAATAGAAGAGAAGCATAAATCATGAAATCTAGAACTGACATGAAACGACTCCACAAGATTTAAGAAACACAATGACAGCTCAGGATGCACAAATCAATAATGAATTAATTTGAGGTTAATTTAAATGTATAATTCCACATTAGTGCATACATGCAACAACATGATTGCATCTCATTTGCATTAATCATCTCATAGGCATGGACACATAAACAAAATAATGAATGTTAATACTATGTAAGTAATTAGTTCAGCTGTCTCATGTTATTATTGCTGTTTCTGTGGATGTAAACAGGTTAGTTCGATTAGACAATCAGCTGCTCTGCACTTACAGGGAAGGTGTCTGTACGGTTATCCTTCCACACCTCCAGCAATGCCACCACCATCTCGTGGATCTCATCCCTGGACAGAACTCCATCCCGATCTACATCAAACACTTTAAAACAAACTGCAATAGACAAGGAGGAGGAAAATAAAACAGGGATCTAGACAAAAAAAATCACTTAAGGAGCCTTTGGCTCCTATAGGAAACAAAAATAGGGGTCAAATTGTTTTTTAAGTGCCACAGAATAAACGTGTTTTTATTTATTTATTTATTTTTAAACACCTTAACATTTCAGTCAATCTGTCATGTATTTATGTCTCCCCTCCTTTTACAGCATCAGCATTTTAATCAATCCTGTAGATGTCCTGGGAACTAAAGTTCACTTAAATTGGGAACTAAACGTCTTTTCCAACATGAGAACTATATACAGTCACAAAGAATTGTTTATTACACAGAATCTGTGCCAATATCACAGACCATAATTATGTCAGAATCACTTGGTCATTGAGTGTAGTTTGGGCTCCTCCTCAATGCATCCTATAAATGTTGTCATATGTCTTGCGCACATCCAGTCTGTTTTTCTTCATTAGTATCATGCAATTATATAGGAGGTATTGAATTTTATCTTCAGCTCCTTGCATTCTTTCTCATCACATAGACAACAAGTTAAGTAAAACTATGAATATGCAATACAGTGCCTAAATTTAGCAAAATGCTCCTCTTTATAGTTATTTTTTTTCTAGTGGACTAATGAGCTTATGGACACCGAATGGTTATTCAGAGGTAAATGCATACATACATGGCATTGTTTACAAGCTTGAAACGTTTTCTGCCATTTGAAACACTGAATGAGCGATTACATGAGACATTTCAGTAAGTTGTACTGTATCTTATAATATACCTTTTGATGTCCATTCATGTGTATATCATACTATAGTAGTAAAGGAAATGATATGATGGGTTCGCGTGCCGCTTCAACTGAGGCGCTAAAGCGATTGCTCATGCCGCATTTAAGAGCGCCAAAGCTGTATTTTTTTTGTTTGAACTTCGTTATGAATTTGGCATAACTTTAAAGCTGATACTTTGTTTATTAAAGTGTAACAGAGCACAAAGCTTATTGAGATTAGTGGACAGCAAGTGCGCAACAAATAATATGAAGTTCACGCATTAACAGAACATATAGACTAAAGATCTTGATAATGAAGCCATATTAGTATCGATTATTAACGAGAATTGTTAACGATATTGTTAATGTCTACACAGCTGACAGCTTTACCTGTTGAAGTTTGTTCAAGTTGTGCACGAAATAGATACTCTTTTTCTGCACTCTTACTTTGCACATCTCCGTCATTTATGATCTCTCTCATGCTGCACAACTGGATCTGCTTTTAGCAAGAGTGCCATCAACGCTGGTGTTTGGCTGGGATGAAGACTGTTTGAAAGTCTTTTTTTTTTTCTCCACACTAAAACTTTGATGTGCATTGTCTCAGTTTATTTCGTCAACATAACAAAACATTTAATTGCAAAACAAGCAGCAAAAAAGGCATTACATGCACATTTTTAATTCATATAAGTCCATTTGTATAGTCGCCAGTGGCGATTTCAACAAAAATATCACTCGCAAATTCATATTTTTTGTCGCAAACGCAACCGTTTTATTCGGAGTCTCGAGCCCTGTAAGATGGGGAACTTTAACATATTCTTCAAAGAAAATCTTTATAATTTGTGCAAAAAATATTGGAAAATTAACTGGGTGAATTTAGAAAAAATTATGTGCTAGCTATGAAATAAGCCTCAACAAGCCAAATGATTTTATTCTAAAAATGTTTTCAAATGTTTGAAGAAACACCCACAAAAATCCTGCATCTGCCATGGAATAAGGTGAATAACTAAAAGAGGATGATAGAAAATAAAACGCTTACACTTTTGCCTCTCCGCTACAGGGCCCCGACAGCACGCGGAGAGCCCGCAAGATATCTCCTTAAAGTCAATATGATTGTCCCGATTCTCATCAAAGGCATAAAACAAGCCTGGAAAATGGGAGAAATTGTCAGTGTTTAGATTAGCCAGAAAGAGTAATTGGATTCTCTGGAGATCTTTTATCACAAATGATCCAATAAATTTCAAAAGCAGAGACCCACATCTACCAAAATAAGATGAACCGTGACTTTCCTGGGTACTGCAGATGCTTTCAAAGCATGCGAGTCGCAGGTGGATGTATGTGAGAGTGTTTGTGTGTCTCAGTCCACTGGAGAACCTTTTAAAATTGCTGTAATGAATTTTGTCTTACCTTCACTAAGCGATGTGTGAATAGGGGGCGAGACCAGAGGGACAAAGGTTTCCAAATCAAACCGGCCTGTCCTTGATTGGGCTTTCAGCAGCCAATAACGCTTTTCCAAGTCTATAATGTCTGATTCTTCTACTGCAAGAATGGAAACACAAAAAAATCGGATTTCTTTTTTAAATAATTTCTTTTAGTGTGCAGTGTCAAGCATCAGTGGAGCATGTGCTCCTTCTGTAATTGAATATCAGTCCCAATCAGTCACAAAGTCATTATTTATTCACCCATATGTTGTTCACCCTCATGTTTACTATACCTGAAAACATTTATTTTTAATTAAGTATAAATATCTGATGAAAATGTCAAATATTAGAGAATGCTGAATTTTGCCTCGGCAACTAACAAATAAAATAAGCTGTAGCTTGAGCATGAATTATTGCTTAAACTAAAATTGTAATAAAAAATAAAGTTAAATAGAAATATTAAAAAAAATATTAAAAACTAAAAACAATATGACAAAATCACATAAAAACTCAAAATTAAATTAAAATATAACATAAAAGCTATTTTAAAATATGAGTACTGTAATATTATCTAAAATATTCTGTACTAACACTGCCACAATTGACAATTTCCTCATACAAAGCTATCATATAGTTTCAAAGGCTTGGAATATAGTCATATAGACTCCAGTTTTAGGGGTTGAGTGATTTATGAGTTTGTTATATGGCAAGAACTGTGTTATTATTTACTGCTTTTCATTTCTACCTGACTGAATTTTCATTGTTTGGATGAAATATTCTTAAAATAGACACAGGAATAATTTTCATAATAAATTAGAAACCACAGCTGTAGCAGACTGTAAGTGGGCTGCGGTGAGTGACATGGACTTTCATTAGATGATTAACATTTATGATGAGTGATTACATAACAACTATTAAGTGAAAGCATGACACAAGTTACCCCCTTCGTAACGCCATATATAGTCCAGTCTTTTAGTTTGTTGGGGTTAAGATGACCTAGGTCAACTCTTCTTGCTTGACCATAATCTCTAGCTTAGGCTAATAGGATTGCTCTTGCCCCTCCAACACTGACCATCACACATAAGGCAAGTGTCAAAACACAGGAATACAAATCTGATCTTTTGTTTAGCCTCCTCTCCATTATTCAAAACAAAATACATCTCAGTGAATGCACTCAATAAATAAATAAGCAAACTGATCCACAGAAAAAAAGAAAAGAAAAAATAATGTCCTAAGGGTTTCTCGGGCCAGGAATAAAAGGCATCTTAATGGAAAGCCTCTGTATTTCCCTGAAACTCCTCCGTTATCTCACACTCTTGCAGCAGTTAATCCTCTGTGGTTTGATGGATAATTGGGAGTATGATTGGATTGGGTCAATAGTCATTATTTCCCATAGTGCTCTGGGAGAGCAGGTTTACTGTCAGAGGGCCGAAGACTGAAAGACCATAGTTAACAGAAACACAGAAAGCGGTCTGGGGATCTATAGGGGTACGAACCCACCCACCATGAATCACGATCAATGATTCAGTGTTATTTCAGAAGTGGTTAGGAATGGAAACTAAAGCTATCTTGACACAAAGGAAACTCTAGTCCTAAAACAACCTTCCCATCCGAGATGCATTTAACATACAGCCAAACAACATTTAACAACAAATCTCCTTCTGGAATGAAGAGTCATTACAGTACACCACGTAATTAATGCAGTGAAGAATTATAATTATTCAGAGCAACATTATTATTATTACTAAAGAACAATAATTAGTTTAGAATAGCCATTGGGAACTGAATAATTGCTTGAGTGTTATTCACTGTTTGTGTATTGGATAGCGAATACTAATCTAAAACACTTATTATGTGCCATACGGATAAGCAAAGAGCCTTGTTTATCCTGAACGTTTACAGCCTTGATTGCATCGGTACATCTTAATATGAGGCACCATGTGCAGTGCATTTCAAGCTAGCCGTGGCCTATGATATTCTCTTGTCCTGTAACACATTATGGTAGGAGGACATGCATTGTTTCTCTGGCTAGCGTGACGCTGTCAGGCCTCAAAAGTTGTCAAAACCCATTTCCCCTATTACTTGTGCTATTTTCCCATTACTTTTCTTGCTGTCCTGTAACAAGGAACAGAGTGCATACAGCCCATGTCAGAGCAGAAATGACAGGTCTGGACTGAGGGTACACTTTTGTATTTAATATCACAAACATTTGCCATCTCTCTTGGGAACGGATACCATTTTTAATGCCTTTTCAACATCAAATATTTGAAAAGTATTTGAAAAGTGGGAATATGACATTTCACTCTATACTGAAGCGAAAAAACAGATTATAACAGCAATGATAGACCACCAGTTATGCCCACATATTAAAACACTATACAGAATATTTATACTTTTAAAAATGAATTTGTCATTGAACTGTGCCAAAACTTTGATTAAACATTTAATAATTACTAAATATATAAGTGTGTAATGTTTAGAATTTCTATTTTTAAATAAATGCTGTTCTTTTGAAATTTCTATTTATCAAAGAATCCTGAAAATATTTAAAAATAATAATTATTCACAGTTTCCACAAATATATTAAGCAGCACAACTGTTTTCAACATTGGTCAAAATAAGAAATATTACTTGTGCACCAAATCAGCATATGATTTCTCATCATCACAATGATTTCTGAAGGATCATGTGACACTGAAGACTGGAATTAATGCTTGATGAAAATTCAGCTGTCGTCACAGGAATAAATTACATTTTTTTTTTAAATATTATAAAATAGAAAACATATTTTAAACAGTAATTCTGTTTTACAATATTACTGTTTTACTGTATTTTTGAATCAAATGAATTCAGCCTAGGTGAGCACAAAAGACTTAATTCAAAACCATGAAAAATCTAAAAATCAAACCATGAAGGTTTATGTTTACCATAAAGCCATTATATTTATATATAGCTAGCATTTAGCTTCATATACATATTATTTGTAAACTACACACCTCCAAATGCCAGTACTCACCTAAAGGAGCGACTCTATCAGAGTGGCAACAGAAGAACCATACCATATTCCACTACACATGCCACAGCTCTGGCTGTTAGATATGGCGTGTACCATAGCAAACGTTATGTTGGCAAAATACAGTTAGTCTCCATCTCCATATGCAATCTAACTCCTTTTCTTTCTCACAGATTACTGTCACCCAGCCTTCACTTTCTTCTTTCTGATAGGCCTCTTGCCTGTTCGCACTTGGACTGGTGTGGGGCATATTCTGGAAGGCGCATGAACCCATAAACCCACACGCACTCACACAGATCACACAGATCATGACTACTCCACACCAACAGCACACACACAGCCCTCTCACTGAGCTAAGAGGATAATCTGGAGTGGGCCGCAGATTACCATGGGTTGCCCAGGTAGCTTCTCTGATTGGCTAGAGATGGAGAGTCAAAACTGTCCTTTATTGACAAAGCAAACTTCTAATTCTAATTTTAATGAGCTATTTGCATAATCTTTTGCTTTTGTGTTTTTTGACTTTCTAACTTGTACCTAAGGATACAAGTTATTTTGCCTTGGTGACACAGTGAAAAGAATAAAGCTCAGCCTTGCACATTCATTCTGTAATGAAGAAATATGCTATAGAAAGAATCGATCATGGTCTTACTAATACATAGAAAGGTGCATAAATTAACCTTCCAATAATGACTGTGTATACAGTAAATTTATTAATGATAAAGGCAAACAACTGCTGTGTATGCTGTTTGAAGCAACCTACAGGCAAACTGTTTTAAATCACAAACAGAACAGGCTTGTCGATATTGGTTTGTTCCTGCCCAGTATTAATGGTTGTGATTCAAGCCTACTGAGCTGCCTACCTGCATAGCATTATCCGATCTGAACATCAAATCAATTTTACTAATTTCCACAAAAAATATCCAAACATCCTTGGGAAAAAAAGAAGAAGAAGAAAACAAGATAAATTTACAATGCAAACAAGTCTGCTGTCTAGGCAGACAGTTAACCAGGTTTTTGCACAGACAAACAAAGCTACCTGAGTACCTTTTCAATTTAATTCAAAAATAATATTTGGGGAGAGTCTTGAATATGGCTAAAAATGGAAATGTTAAATAGAACGATAACCAGAACAACAGACAGCTAGACAGAAAGCTAGATAGAAAGATTGCTAGAACAATAGATAGCTAGAATGACAGATAGATAGAACGATAGATAGATAAATAGATAGTCAAAAATAAGATATGAACAACATTATTGCTAATATATTGTTGCTAGATTTATTTTAGAACTTATTTTTTTCAAATCATTTATTTACTTATAAAGCACAAATAAACACAACAAGAGTTGACCACTGTGCTGTGCAAAAGAGGAAAGGTAAAATAAAAAGAATAATAATAAATATAATACACTAAAACATAAGTTAAAATGCGACCAAGAATTATAATGAATTAAAGGCAAGAATAAAAAGATGAGACTGTAACTTAGATTTAAAATCATATACAGAAGATGTGGATCTCACAGATAAGGGAAGCCTGTTCCATAACCTAGGACCGGCCACTGCAAACGTCACCTTTCAACTTCAGTCTTGATCTTGGATATGACAGAGTAATACTGTCTGAGGATCGCAAACATCTGGCAAACCTATTCACATTTACAAGATCTGACAAATAAGGTGCCAGACCATTTAAAGTAGGGCTGTGCAAAAAATCTAATGCGATTTTCATGCGCATCTCGCCAGTAAAGGCTCTCCTGTGATTAGTAGTAAATCTCCAGCATGTGCTTTCAAATGGAGCGGCATTTACTACACAGAGCCATAGTTCACTGACAAGCTACGCAAAATTGTGTTCAAAATCGCAGGCAATTCATTGCTGATTATGAACGCGATTTAGTGTAGCTTGTCAGTGAACTACGGCTCTGTGTAGTAAATGCCGCTCTATCTGATAGCACGTGCTGGAGATTTACTACTAATCACAGGAGTGGCTTAAAAATGTAAAAAAAACATTTATTCAACTCTATAACGCACTGGCAACCAGTTTAGAGACATTAGAATCGGAGTAATGTGTTCTCATTTACGAACCCCTATTAAAAATCTGGCTGCGGCATTTTGAACCATTTGAAGCCATGACATGGAGGATTGGGGTAGTCCAATATACAAGGAGTTACAATAGTGCAAACGTGATAAAACAAAGGCATGTGTGACTCTTTCAAGATCTTTAAAAGATGGAAAAGATCTAACTTTTGACAGAAGTTTAAGATGGAAAAAACATGACTTAAAGGGGTGGTTCATTGCGATTTCACTTTTTAAATGTTAGTTTGTGTGTAATGTTGCTCTCTGAGCATAAACAATATCTGCGAAGTTACGAAGCTGAAAGTTCAATGCAAACGGAGATATCGTCTTTTAAAATTCTGGCAGTTTAATGCCTACAAAAACGGCTGGTAGGGACTACAACGAGTTACTTCCCGGGTTCGTGACGTAACAAACCCAGATAAACCCCACCCTCGGGAAAAGGCAGCAAAGGGGGCAAGGCAATGCTGCGCTGCTTTAGAGAAGAGGAAGAGAAAACTAGAGGTGCATGTAAAAATCTACTAATTTATGAATCGCGATTCTGTCTTCTAACGATTCTAATGGATTCACAAGTTTCAAAATCAATGTTCTAAAGCAGCGGTTCTTAATACTGTTCCTCGGGTCCCCCTGCTCTGCATCTCTCTTTCTCTCTCATTCAGCTCAGCTCCAGCAATGAACTGTTCCAATTATACACTTATTTTCACATAGCTATAAGCAGCGTTAAATATGGACATGTGTGCAGTTGCCGTACTGTATTAAAGCTTTAATCAGGGTAAAACTGTACATTAAAAGCTAACATAAGCAGTAGCATTTACAAATAACAGCATATCTAAAAGTATGAGACAACAACAAACAAAAAACATAGGCCTATACCATTAAAAGCCGTGCTTGCACAGGTTCTGCACGATCCTCTTCAATAACATCCTCTGCTTCTCAATCGGGCTCAAACTGATAAGCGATATTAACGACGCCTTTGTTTACAATACAACCGGAGCACATGCCGCTGAGGTGAGGGCGGGACGTTTAGACGCACTAGAGGCGGTTTAGCCAATCACAACACACTGGGCTAGCTAACCAATCAGAGCCCATCGCCTATTTCTGAGGGAGGGGCTTCATAAAAGCAGGAAATTGATCAGAGCGTTTCTCAGAGAAGGGACAGAGCTGTGTGGAATAAAGGCAAATTATGTGAAAAATAATGCTTTTTTTTTTAAACGAAGCATTAACACATGTTAGACTGCACCCCATAAACACAATCAAGCCTAGAAAAAAAACACTGAACCACCCCTTTAACTACTGAGTTAATATGTTGGTCAAACTTAAAGGAGGAATAAAAAAAGAACTCCCAAATTTTTCACCGTTGGTTTGATAAAAGAGTTTAAATGACCACTAGGGATGTAACGATTAACTGTGAGCCGGTTGAAAATCGATTTAAATATGTGACGATTCAAAACGGTTGAGATGCTAAACAAATCACGATTCATTTAGGGCTAGGAGTTTATATGAATACATGTCTGAGGGGAACTTACTGTCTTTAGAAAAGTTTAGATGGTATTTTTTTTTATTAATCTTGCCTCTGTATAATGCTTATTAAAGTTTATAAGTGCAGCGCTGCTTTGTTTACAGCGGAAACCAAGGAAATGCTTTAAGCACCACCTGCTGGCAGAGAGTGCATCTGCGTCTCATTCAGCTCGTCTGCTGTTTTTTTATTTATTATTAAAAACTGCTCATGTTGCATGTATGCAGCATCTTTGTTTGGATCATGATTAAAATGCAGTGGTTGCCTCTAATTTTAAAAGGAAAAAGCACAGACAAAGCCTTAGTTTGTTTATATGAAGAGATTTATTTTATTTGTGTTACTTATTTATTTGATTTGGGGCTTGTTTTAAAATTTTTATTTAGTTTTGTTATTTACATTTACATTATATTTAAATTTTGTCATTTAGCAGGCACTTTTATCCAAAGCGACTTACAAATGAGGACAATAGAAGCAATCAAAACCAACAAAAAAGCAATAATATGCAAAAGTAATATTAGTATATTATTATAGTGTAATATTTCAATTTCAAAGAAATGTGCAGCATTTTGTCCAAGCAATAATAAAAGGACATGCACATTTAATTTATAATTTGTCTTAAATCTCATTTTGTAAAAAATAAAATAAAATCGTGAATCGAATCGTGAAATCAAAATCGTGAATCGAATCGTGAGTTGAGTGAATCGTTACATCCCTAATGACCACAGTTAAAATGTGTTTTTCCTTTACCCACAGAGGGTCCAAAGACAATTGTAAATGAAACGAAATGCTCATTAAAAATAAATAAATACTGTATTATAATTATTATCATCATGAATACCAATCTAAAACAAAATCATGATTATCACAGCATGGTAACTTGTGAATGTGGGTCACTTGGGCCATGCAGCACACCTATAACTGAAAACATTACAGGCTTCCCACATTATGATTTCATGACAGCAAAAGCACTGAGTGACTGAGCGGGTGAGAGATCTTCAGCCCCTAAGTAAATCATTGTTTCTATGAGAAGAGCTAGTGCTCAGGATTCGGTCACTGTGCGGACTTGGGGTCTGAGTAAATGCAGCCATTTCCTTCACTGTGTCAGTCTGGTTTTAATAGCTGGGTGGCAGTGACAGCTGCAACAGGGCAGAGTGTGTGCAAATGCTGTGTGTGTGCTCACTGAGTGGGAAGTGTTGCCTGTCACTCGCCATTATCTCACACAGATGCCTCTCTCCCCGTGGAGGGTAGGCTGGCTGATTTGCTGATGCCTCCTGTGTGTCAGGGAGGAGAGGGAAGTGGACAAAACGAGACTTGCAACTTGCCTAAACATCTACAGCATAGACTATCAAAGAGCAGATTACTGTCACCTTCAGCAACACCCAATGTCTCTCGCACATGTAAATGATAACCTTTAAGTCATTTCTCATTAAAACACCGATTTCTGTAAACACTAGAGATGTCACAATTCTCAATATAACACTGAACCGTTTGGTACGACATCCACGGTTCAATACGCATTTGTGAATTGCTTTTTTTTTGGTTTTGCTTTTAAACAATTTCTGTGTGTTTTATATTATTTGCGCAGAGATGAGGAAACGACTTCCTGGAGCGTCATCAGTTCTATTACTTCTGTGATGTATATGTGGAGTCCTCCAGCATCCAGTATGAATTAAACAGACATTACATGTGTTTATAGCACTCAATAATGACAAATTCATCCCATTTTGAGTGAAAATAGGGAAAATAATACTTCTCTCAAAAGAAATATGTAGACATATGATAATCCATGTTTTTCTCCAGGATACAGAAGTGTACAGGAGTTTTGTTGTTGTTGTTGTTAATTTGTGTTAAAATAAAATCGCATTTTAAATCGCTAAAAATGGCATTTTGTATGTATGGGCTGTATGGGCTTACTTCGGATTTGTAAACAAGGGAAGGGATGTAAGTAGGGATGCACCGAAAAAGAGTTCCTCTTTACTAAAAGAGGAATATTACATCGCTCCCTTTGCCAAGTGCATTCCAAACTAGTGGTCGACCGATATTGATTTTTTGACAGCCGATGCCGATGCTGATATCTTGGAAAGCAGAGTGGCCGATGGCCGATATAATTTTATGTATTTTCATTAATATTTAAAAAATTTGCAATCATTTGAAAATTGATTTAAAAATCTGTTAAATAAACATACTTATACTTTAGATGACAAAGTATTTTCATATATAAATAAATATTTAATAAAAATATAATTAAAAAGGAAGTAAACACTGTAACCAACAGGGCACTCAGTATTCTGGAAAGTTTGTGTGCATTAATCATATTTTTTCAAATAAAGCCAAGGTAACACTTATTTTACACACAGCACACAGTGAAAATGACATGAATATGACAGTGGGAAAATGCATAAAGCGCAGCATAATTTAAAATCACGAGTTTAAAGTTTGTTGATCGCGCGTCTCCAGTGAAGCTGAACTCTCCTCGTCAGCATTCAATTCGCACGGACCGATCGTCACACAGAGAACACGCGATCATGCAGGATACACAGTGTTGTGCCGGTAGACGATAGTATCGTGTATCGACAATAGTCAGAGATATCGACGATAGCAGATATCTTTGTCGATAGTCAAGACGATATTAGGCTTATTCTCCTATTAATGTATTATTATTAATAATAATAATTATTATTATTAGGCGGCCCATTATAATTCGGCTATTATTATCAAATTGCCCAGATTTTTCATTCAGCACTGTATTTCACACACACACGCGCGCACGCACGCACACACACAAATGAGAAGCCTGTAGCCGGTGAAGGAGTCTCCAACCACAAACACAGACACATATCGTCTGCTGATATAAGGTATTTCGTTGCACTTTAATAAGTAATCTGAACGGCCTATATATGTGCACTATTTTAACCAAGCCCTCACTAACTGAGTTTAATGTCACAATTATGTTAAAACCATAGGTTAGAACGCATCTCATTCTTGTTTCTGTGGTGGTGCGTCGGGCTCATCACGGGGCGTGCGGTCCGGAGTGCTGTATGACTGATGTAGGCTATCTGTTTAATTTAAATTTACTCCAAATATATTAACTTACCTGTTTTAAATACTTTATATTTAACGTGTTCGTTTATGTCCAATATTTAGTGTTAAACTGTTGGCCTTTAAAATAAATCTACTTTTGATTTTCACCATTGACTTATTTTGCAGACCAGACTGATAACTTCCGTGCGTCTATGCGGCAAACTTGTCACAGGACGGGTGGTGCTAGCGATGTATGACTGTTGTATCCGAATATATATGAACTAGCGGTTTTAAATATTTTTGTATTTAACATGTTAGTTTATCAGTATGTTTGAAAGTATATTATTTAGATTTGTGGTGCTTCCATACGCTCCCTCTCTCCCGTGCACGGTTTAAAACACCAAATAGTTATGCAATAGCCTATGACAAGTACAGAGAGTCTCTCTCTTGCCCCCACCCACACATGCACGATAACATCGTCTATCGGCGATCTCACGTACTGGCGATATGACGATTTGAAAAATGACCATATCGCCCAACACTAGATACACATACACACTTCACAAGATCTCACAACTGGATCCGACTAAGTTTGCAAGGTTTTTGAAATGGGATGTTTATTAGACATTCAAAGACTTGTTTAAATTATATAAATGCGTATTTGCTGAATGCTGACGGCAAACAAGAAAGTATTATAATGTTTGCCTTTCTATTACTAATAATATAAAAGCAGTCATTATAAGACTTTTTGTATACATTTTAATTCCTTTGTTTAACCGTTCTATCTGATTATTAGACAGACTTCTATCCGTATTTAGACAGAACTGTTAACGACAACAGCGAACAAGAGGGAGAATGTAAGCACTGTGTGACCAGGCGCTGCCGTTCTCAGCGCCATCAAAAAGTCAGTCAGTCGCGCCGTCAAAATAAAAGTCCCGCCTCGAACGCATCGGCCAAACAGGAAAACATATATATCGGCATTGGCGATATATCGGTTGACCACTATTCCAAACGACTACATAATAGCACGCACATGCCCTGCTCACTCCAAAGTCCCCACTCCAAGGGGATAGGGATGATCACTTCTATTTGGAATTTGCCCCATGAACCGTTCGGTACCGATACTAGTACCGTTACACCCCTACTCCTTACACTATCAATCTTATCTGTGTGTATATATTAATGTTAGCTGCTGAAAATTCAGCCATCACATGAATAAATTACATTTTATGAACAACATAAATTACATTTATTTTTGATCAAATAAATGCAGCCTTGGTGATCATAAGAGACTTCTTTGAAAAACATTTTAATGACCCCAAACTTTTCAACAGTAGTGTACATCAACTATTTTAAATTGTACAGTCATTTTATTATAATTGTAGTTCAGTCCCTTAAAAAAAAGTATACAGGTATATGATCTTAACCTCTTTATCTCAAGCTTTTCCATTACTTTCTCTCTCTCTTTTTTTTTTTTTTTACTTCAAATCAAACCTCAGAGATGGTTGGTTTAGTTCAAGGCTTAGAATGATTTAAAAAATAATTTTAATCACCATGAATTAAAATGAATGGAGAAAAATACTTCCAGAACTAGAGTGAGAGAGTATTCAAAGAATACAGACAGAGTTTTGAGAGCATATTGAAAGGAAGCATTCAGAGAGTACTGAGAGGTCATTCATATAATAAAGTATAGTGACACTTACAGTGTGTGACACCAGCCAGGGTTTGATAGAAAGTGGGTGTGTCGCTGTCGTCGGTCAACGTGACGCACACGCCACCTGACAGCAGCCAGCGGGAGAACGTGAAAGCATCTTTATTCTGCAGAAGCCAGCTCTTAAACTTCTCGTAATTCACCTTCTCTCCCTGAACACAAACAGATAGAAACACTGTAAATAAACAACAAGGTTACAATTCTCTAATGAACTTGTGACCAACTTAAAGAGCACGACAAAAGAGTGCAGAATTGAGAAATGCTAGTTGCTTCCTCTTGTTCAGTGTAGGGGAAGCTTTCTCATTATTAATATGAACTAAATTATATTGTATGCAGATATATTTATGTGAGTGGGTTGAGTAAAGATTTAAGAAAAAGTTTTAGAGCTGCTGCCAAGGGATAGCCAACAAAAGTGCTGCACTGAGTGGCTTTTCCCTAAATCAAGAAAGTGATGCTGCAGGAGGAAGAATGAAGGCTGAGATGAGAGTGCAATTTACAGAAGAGCTAATAGAGAAATGGGAGAGAATGCATGTTAAAGCATATTACGTGACCTTATTGGCTGCAACATTTGCACTGTCAACCTTTTAAGCTTATTATTAGAGCAGGGCTATAACACAGAGGAAGCTCTCTCTGTTTAAATACAGATACATTTTTTTAAATGTATCTGTATTTTTCTCTCTGTAAACACAAGTTTAAATACATTTTTTTATGCCTGTTTGTTGCTGCATGGAGTTTTGGTTCCTTGCCGCTGTCGCCTCTGGCTTGCTTAGTTGGGGACACTTCATTTCCAGCGTTATCGTTGACATGATTGCAAAGATATTATTTAAACTGAGCTGGATGTTGACATCACTGAATTCAATGATGAACTGTCTTTAACTGAAAAATGAGTGTTTACTATTGTCATTTTGCATTATTGACACACTATTTTCCTAATTAATGCTGTTCAGTTGCTTTGACACAATCTGTATTGTTAAAAGCGCTATATAAATAAAGGTGACTTGACTTGACTTGACTTTAAATAAGGCAAACGGTTCAAAAGGTACTGTATATATAGATTTTGGCTATCAATGATCAAAGTGTCACAGGTCTGACAGATTGGATTAAAAAGGCATGTAATCCATTTATGAGGCAGCAAATACTTCAGTCCTGCAGCAAAATGCTATACTTTCTCTAAACCTTTTGCGAACCTAGCATTTCCATTGATTTGAAAACCGAAAACAGAAAGACCACATAACTGACTGTAGCTATGTTTCAATCCAAGTAGTTTAATTTATGTAATTTAATTTGTGAAATATCAGATTGTGACATATTGGAAATAGGGAGGTTAAATAGATTAATTTCCTGTCTTTTGAACACTATGTGGCTGGATGGCATGATGATTCATCTGGAAAGTCATGAGACTGAGGTAAATCACACAGGTTAGTTTTCCTGCACTGACCTCTGTGAAGCACTTCCTAAGTGAGGGCGGGACCTCCCCATCCACTGAACGGAGCATGTTCTCCACATCCTCCCGGACAACATAGGTCCCCGAATCACTAGCGAACAAGCTAAAAATGTCTGGGGATAGAGAGGACATGCTGGTTAATACGCACATACCTTATCAGAGTCTAGCAGGCAATGTGTCTCGCAGCCTCACATCAATCACAGCTGTCAGGGACACAGTGAGACACACTAGAGTAGACAGTACATCTATGGGGAATATCAAGTGAAGTGGAGTGTGCATGCGGCTACCAGTTTCACTAAAGAAACACAGAGCAAAACAAAGCTAAATAACATTTGGATAATTGAATATGCTGAGCCAGAGGAATGCTTGTTTAGATTGCTGTTTGAAATGGAATTAGTTGAGCGCCTCTTGTGACTTGCAAAATAAACAAAATACACACGTACATTTGTAAGGCTGAATAAGGTGCTATTTTAAATTCTGAGAATAAAGCAACTAAACAGAGTAATTAATCTATAATGCATCATGCACAGAATTTATAAAACAAAGATGTAGAACATTTGATTACAATGACAAGCATTGAAATAATGTGCGAGATCAATGTAAAGAGTATAATAGGCAGAATATGGGAGTAGATAGTCATGTGCCCCTCTGTAAACCTACATTTGGCTTTCTCTTCATCACGTCCTCTTGTTAATAGAACCAGCCCGACGATCAGGTAGTTGAAGTGCAGCCCTTTGGATATGCCACCAAAAGAGTTGTAGATCACCTACAACAGATGAGACAGGGAGAAAGGATGCACATTAAATGTGGCCTGTTAAAATGCACATAACTCAGCATTTAATTCTGTTCAAAAAACATTGTCTTCAGGTACGTTCACACCCTTTAATAAGAGTTTTGCAGCTGTATGAGTCACAGTGATCAGTGGCACTGAGCTAGATTTTGCTACTGAACTCAACTTTATGCAAAATGAGCAGCGATGCAGCAAATACCAATGGGAGTGAAAATAGTTCTCCGCTACTTGATGCAAGTAGGATTCTACTGTAGAAACCAACAGCTCAGATATTTGGTGACTTCCAATGATTTAGTGCATTGTCAGTGTGAATGCCCCTTTTTAAAGAACACAGGAAATAATGCAAAAGTACATTGAATTGCACGTAATGATAATGGAAATGTCATTCAATGAGATCTACACAGATTACACAGATGACAATAACAAACTTAGTTGAGTTTATAAATAATAATAATTTTAAAAAAAATTATCAATAAGCACAGCAAAACAGGTTGGAAAAAATATTTTACAGGTATTTACAGGACAAAGTCATGCAACCAAAATGAAACCATTACTTCCCATCAGTATGCTATCATTTAATCTACTGGTGTTCAGCGCTTAAGACAGAGAGCCTGGTGTTAGTTGTTATCTCAGACCTTTGATTTCCGCTGAGATTCAGAGAAACATCAGACTTTTAATGATTATACTCCCTAGATGCATATCTCCCGATAAATCAGCTGACAATATTTAGTTTAATACAGAGGAAACATTACATTGTCTCTACCCACACTGCAGGGCTACATATAATGTGTTGCAGTATAAAAAATATCTCTGCAAAATGTGGCCCAGCAGGAGGCTTACCAGTAAAATACTTTTCCTGTTTTTGATCATTTCTATTCCACAGAGACATCTCATGCAGACATAATTCACTTTTATGCCTGGTATGACACCATGTCTTACCCTTAACGCCACATATAACTACAATTTTCACGCCTCCAGATGCCTACTGCACAGCCTAGCGCTCAGCAGCATACAACAAGACAAACATTTACTAGGAAAAAGCACAAGAACATTGTAATGTTTCCTGCAATTCTGAGCAAGTTGGTGGTGTCAAAGCTGGGATTTCCACACACTGACAGGTACTTTCCTTGTGGTATCAATCTTGTGTCAAACTGTACATGACCAAGTCCAAATGAGTCTTGACTGACAAGTTAAACCATAGTTTCACTGGTGAGCAGGGTTCAAAATTCACTTTTTTCCACTTAGCTACTTGTCAAGGAACTTCTGACAATGAAACATTTACATATTTTGTGAATTAAAACAAACAAATAAATAAATTCAGCAAATATTTATTTACTTAAAGGTGCAGTCAGTAGGAGATCTTGGAAAATGCTAACTTTAGCCTGATAGCACTGAAAGCGAATGTCCCACCCTCCCTGCAATCGCCGTCCAAAGCCACGCCCCCTGAACACATATACGCTCACAGACCAAGAGGTCCTCTCGAATACCAGAGACATCATTACTACAATAGGCTACATCAGCGGTTCCCTGTAAAGTTGCAAAGACTAAAGTCTCAAATCCAAAGAGATATTCTTTATAAAAGTTAAGAGTCAGCCACACCTACCTAAAACGGCTCGTTCTAACACGCCCCCACATATCTACCTCACTATGTGGGAAGATTTGCATAACGCCGCCCAAATGTTCACGCAAAGAAAGAAGGCGTAACTTTTCTCACTGTAGTATTGTTGCCGCTTTCCGCTATGTCCTGAAGACGCTATGTGCTTCGTTGTGAAAGCAAAACTACTTTGCTTGGTCTTCCAAAAGAGGACGATATCCACTTCGTCATGCCTAGAGCTGATCCGTGCTGGTTGCTGAGGGAATACATCAACTTAGTGCTGTGGATCGCCGGATCGGCTTTCACCGTGGACGAAGCCCGGGGTCGTCACATGTGCTTACCGCTCTTTCGTCGGATCCGCCGGCTGCGCCGTTCTCAACCCCGCCGCCTCTGCTCACTCTAGCCCGGCCTCAGCTCACGCTAAGCTGGCCTCAGCACATGCTAAGCCGGGGCTTCCGCGGCGCGATGCAATGCAACGCAACGCGTAAAAAGACAGTATAAGTCATTATAATCAGTAATTATGTCCCCACTGGATGCAACAAATGCCTCGTTTGTAATGGGTTTTCATGTTTTTGTATCGTGGCTCCGGCCGGGACACGGCATATATTTCCGTATTGCGCAAGTGTAAAGCTCTGTTTTGGGGATTACGTCTCTTTAGATCAGGCAACCCAGTTGTGTTCCTCTGATTAAACTTGTTGTAGCCTATATATGCTCTATTCATTCTTTTTTAGAAACCTCACACTTTTCTACTCAATTTTAAATGTTGTAAAATTTTAAACAAATTAAGCGTGGTCCACTGCTGCACACATGCCACAATATCGATACAGGGCCAGCTGTATCGATACTCGTATCGTCAAATCTCTGTGATGATACATCATCGTATCGATATTTTGAACACAGCACTAATGAATAGAACGCAGCAGCAGTTTTGTGTCGGGGATTTGTCATGTCGCCACTCGTGTCCGGTGTAGACACGGTGTAACATTGGTTTTGTTTAGTTTCACAGAACTAATCGTTGCCTGGGTTGCGTACGTATGTGTGGGGTGGAGCTATCAAAATAGGGGCGAGACCCTTTTGGGGTAGGGGCGTGTTTGTTTTGGTGATTTCAAAGGTAAACATTGGCTACCAGAAATCGCTTACCACACCTTTAATGATTGCTATCGGGATGTGAAGAGACTTTCAACCAGCATAACAAAAAATATTTCTGAAGACAATCACCTATTGCACCTTTAAGCAAAACCATAACTATAAAATAAAACATCAATACAAAATACAAAACAAAAACAAAATTTATGCCTGTGAACTTTTAGCCAAATGATAGTAAATAAAAAACAAATATTTAAGCAAAACACTAAATAGAAAAAAAAAAAAAAAGTTTACTAGACATAATAGTACATTTATTGGCAAACTGACCAGTTATTCTGTTTTTCTACTCACCAAAACCTATTTATATTATAATTATTTGTTTATAAAACAAACAAGATATGATATAGATAGATAGACAGACAGACAGACAGACAGATATACAGATTAAATAACAAAACAAATTTATGTCTCTGAACATTTTGGTATTTTCATTCAGCACTGTATTTCACACACACGCACGCACGCACGCACGCGCGCGTACGCGCAAATGAAGAGCCTGTAGCCGGTGAAGGAGTCTCCAACCACAACCACAAACACATATCATCTGCTGATATAAGGTATTTCGTTGCACTTTAATAAGTCATCTGAACGGCCTATATATGTGCAATATTTTAACCGAGCCCTCACTAACGGAGTTTAATGCCACTGTTGCCACAGTTATGTTAGAACTCATCTCATTCTTGTTTCTGTGGTGGTGCGTCGGGCTCATCATGGGGCGTGTGGTCCGGAGCGCTGTATGACTGTTGTATCCGAATATATATGAACTAGCTTTTTAAAATATTTTTGTATTTAACATGTTAGTTTATCAGTATATTTGAAAGTATATTATTTAGATTTGTGGTGCTTCCATACGCTCCCTCTCTCCCGTGCACGGTTTAAAACACCAAATAGTTATGAAATAGCCTATGACAAGTACAGAGAGTCTCTCTCTTGCCCCCACCCACCCATGCACGATAACATCGTCTATCGGCGATCTCACGTACTGGCGATATGACGATTTGAAAAATGACCATATCGCCCAACACAAATATACACAAACACAGAAGCCATTCTTATTGAAAGCTGCTTTTTTAATGAATAATGTAGCATGTTTCTGTGGTGTGTAATCATTGCCCTTTGATGTAATACAAACACAGAGTGACTGAAGGTGGAGGTAATGATCAACTAGAGCATTCCAGAAGCTGACACATGCACAGACAGGAAGTTGGAGGAATAAAGGGAGGAAGTGTGTGATGCTGTGAGGGATTTAATGAGGCTGGGTGCTAAAGATCAGCGTGAGGTGATGGCTGGCTGGCTGCGAGCTGAATTCAGGGGAACCGACCCACTTATTACAGCGATGAAATGAGCAGCTGGGTGCCTGGGGTTCCTCCTGTCTGTGCCTCCCAATCATGGACCCAGCGCGAGATGTCACCTGCAGCCTGTAGATTAATCACCCACGGGATGCAGACACTGACTACCTGCCATCCATACGCATGTGTGGGTGCATGTAGGTTAAGTGAATAATATTGATTTTGAAGAATAGTTAGACAGAGCGGAGTTACAGTCGCACGATTCACCACTAAAAGATCGCAATATTGATTCAAACACCCACGGGATCTTATTCCTAAATGACACAGATTCTGCTAAATCAATTCAACCTTTGACAAGTACGATCACAGAGGAACATTACTATTTTCTGACATTAAAATTGGCTGACCTAACTGTATATAGATTTGTAGGAGTTTCCTTTTCAGATACAAAGTTAATGGGAGGAGAGTATTTAAATGAATCATCCAAGGTGAATAAGGTTTGTTGTAGTCAATTTACTGGTATTTGCACCATTATTTAACGCCCAAAAAAGTATGTCTTAACCCACTTGTTAGTAGATTACCCACACCTGATTCTCATAGGCTCTGCTTGTTTACGACCCTAACGCTAATTTGCGCTGCTCTTGGTAAATTGCATTGGTCATTATGGAAATAATCTGGCTGTGTCTGTGTTTTTTAATTTGCGCATTGTCACCCGCAGAACTTTCCACTTCCATCTGTGCTTTTTTTGCGTTTCCGGTCTCAAGCTAATTTGCCCTGTTTAGTATATCTGGCCCCAAGTATCACAAAAGTACTGGGATAAAATTTTATAGTTCAGATATGAACACTGACATCTACAGTAGAGTAATCAAAACAGAGTAAATCACCTTTTGAAAGTAACTTAAAGCTTCAAATAAAGATTGTATCATTACGCCAGTAGGTGGCGACAAGTTACTGATAAAAATGCATTTATTATTGAATCATTCATTCAAGAGATTCATTCAGAAATGCTGATTCATCTAGTAATGAAAGAATGAAGTCTTTATGAGTGAGTCATTGAATCATTCAAATTAATTAAAAAAATTCATTAAAATTAGGGATGTCAATGATTAATCGATGATCGATTAATTGTCGATAAGAGATGTAGGCCTAATCGATTAAAGCTGTCAATGGCAGATTAAAGGTGCAATAGGTGATTGTCTTCAGAAATTTTTTTTGTTATGCTGGTTGAAAGTCTCTTCACATCCCAATAGCAATCATTAAGTTAAGTGGTCTAAATGTCTATATCTGTATTTATATACTCTGTGGAAGGCGTGAGGACAAAGAAATGTTCGTCCAATCAAAACGCTTGGTCCGAGCGTTTTAATTGGCTTTCCTGTCAACGTATGTATTAGCATACCTCTGCGCACCCGGTTCGCTCAGACAGGATACGTCATCAGCGTGTTCACGCACGCTGTGCAGACAGAGCGAGAATGGCAGACAAACATCAACAACCCGATCTTCCTTCCTGGTATTGTAGTACTGCTAAAGTTTTCTCACCGGTGAATGACATGATGTAGGCAGCCCAGCGGTTCCCAATTCCAGTCCTCGCGCATGTATCTCGCTTAATTAACACACCTGATTCAGATAACCAGCTCGTTTGAAAAGAGCTATCGAAAGCGGTTTCAATAGCGGCACCCTGATGCCCGCAATTTATATACAGTCGCCTATACTTACCCAACGATATAATTACGAGAAAAAGTATTGAAATATTTTTTTTATCCTCCCATCTTGTAGGCTATTTATCCCCTTTAGGGTTTCTGTAGTACACTTCATTTCCTGGGATGGGACGGAACTGGGATGGGACGGACTGCGGGAGAGGGGGTGGGGGGGAAGCAATCACGATGTCAGCTTAACATTGTGATGGCTCTCAGTCATCGGCGATGGACGATGGCATCGTCTATCAGCCCAACCCTAGTGCTATCAGGCTAAAGTTAGCATTTTCCAAGATCTCCTACTGCACCTTTAAGCAATTTAGTTTTGAGGTGCGTGCGGCTCATGCGCAAAATGTCAGTTGTCAGAGGCAGAGGGTGGTGAATTGAATTTTTACCGATTACTGTAATAAAATTACGTTTTGGAATTTGCAACAGAAAGCTTGGGATGAGGTGTATTAGAAATTAGTTCAACACACAAGTGTCTGCAGTACAGAAACATGACAAATGTCTTGAAATAAAACATCTGAATAGCATGAGGTGTCTCTAGGCATGGGCCGATTACCGGTTTCAAGGTATACCGCGATTTGAAAATATTATTATTTATATTAATAATATTTTCCGTTATACCGTTCCTGCGGTATGCTCTGTTTTTCATGTGTCCTCAGAGACTGAAAGTGTAGGAATCCCTCCAGTTGAGTGCCGTGTAGAGAGTAACACGACCCTCCTCCTCCTGTTGGTGTGAGCGCGGTCAGTCACGTGTGTGTAGGATGGCCGAACTTAAGGAGCTGCCCCTGGAACTTACGCGATCTGCAACCGGACATTTTTTGTCTTATTGCAACTCGTCTCTGTTCTGGATTGCACAAACTGCATTGCAATGCAATCATTTTCCAAAATGTAATTTATGTGAAAATATGAAGTCTGTAAACGCCCGTTAACACAGGCCAGAGACGCTGAAGATGGACGCAAAGAGAAAAATACTGTAGCAGGCAGATCACTCACTGTTCATGATGCACGAACTATTGGAAGAAAATCCTCAATATTGATTTGGGGGTTTATATGAATGTGTTCTTCAGAAAAGTTTAGGTGGCATTTTCTTTTAATCGTCTCTGTATAGTTTACAGCGGTAACCAAGGAAACGCTGTATCTTGTGTTCCATGAGCGCCTCCTGCTGTCAGAGAGTGAATCTGCATCTCATTCAGAACTTCTGCTGTTTGCTTCGTTCAGGCATGTAGTATAATTTCACAAAGCTAGGCAGAACAGAACATTCGGTTTTTGCTTCAAATTGGGTTATTATTAAATCAAATGATGTATATGAAATGATATAACTAAATGATATGAAATGATATAAATGATATGTATATGAATTATATTACTAAAATTAAATAACTGTAATTACAGATTTAGGTTAAATAAAGATGTCAGTCTTTATTTTTCTTCTTTTTAGGAAACAAATCAAAGAAAAAATAAACAAATGTTACTGTTCCTAATATTCTGTATGTTGCTCAAAAACTAAATATATTGTGTTAGGCATGTTAAATATATTGGGTTTTTTTTACCCAGTCATTTAAAAATAACACATTTTAGAGCTGTAACGACAATACCGTGAAACAGTGATATTTTTGCTTAAGGTTATCATACCGTCAAAATCTCATACCGGCCCATGCCTAGGTGTGGCTGTGACTCCGGGCCGTTTAATTATGAGCAAAATAAGGTGGTAATGTGGCCATGACACCATAGCCAATATTCCTTAATTAAACCGTCTTTCTCCATTCTCAAACAAGTGAAGAACTACATTTGATATTCAATGACTGACTGCAAGCTGAACGATTTTGCAGACCGAGAACACTGTCTTGCAACGGTGTCTATGGATTAAATTTTTTTGAGTAGGTAATATTATATATTAAAATGGGATATCTGTATTGCTTATTATGATCTAATGTTTGATCTTTACATCGTCCCCCATTCTTTGAACAAAAATTAATAACATTATTCATTAACAAAACGAATAAGACAGATAACATGATATACCGTACTTGTGTGTAACACAAATAAATGAAAGACCTATGGATTTTCCTCTTACTTTCAAACGAATGCTTAGTTTTTGGTTCATTATTAATGAAAACACAAAAACAATAAAATAGTACAATAAAAAACCCCGCTTATATTAAAGTAATTTTTATTAACAAAATGAATAAGTCATTTGACATTTTATCAAATGATCATAATCACATCTATTAATTTTATGAAAACATATCCTACTACTAGCCTTATTGTTGAACAATTGTGATCTCTATTTTAAACAAAAAATTCTTAATTTATCCAGAAATGTAGCAGCTCTAAGTAAAGTAAGTGAATGTGTGAAGCGCTCAGAAAGCATCACTTTAGCAGAAAATTTACTTGATAAAAGCATCACAAGGTACTTGGCAAGAATCAGGATTAGTAACAGTGCAAGGTTGTGGGAAAAGAGCTAAAAATAACCACATCTATCGCTCTCTCTCTTTGTTTTTCTTGGATGAGTAGCAGCTTTATTCTACTGAAGGAATTTCATTGGATTGCAGCCATGACTGAAAGTTCATAATAATACCTGACGAAAGATTCATGACTGTAGAGTCAAGTCTTGTTAAAGGGCTCCATGGGTTTTAAGGACTTCTTTTAATTGACACTAAAACATCAAAGAGATAAGCCCCCTCATAAAGTGATTTTAGAGTATTGATCCGATACATTATTCACAAAAAAACTGGCTGAGAGCCACACAGAAACAAGCCGAAAATAACTAGCCAGGCTGGCCTGCAAATACTAGTTCCTATGACAACAAGTACACGTGTGGACCCGACAGGTTTCTGCTGAAATGGAGGGGGATCTCTGTATGATTCATCTTACAGAGAACAGCCTGTAGAGATACAGGAGGCAGGTACTGAGGGCCACATGAACTCACAGTTACAGCGGTCAGGTCATGGGGAAGTCTTTAAATGTCAACCGATTATGTGCGAGCATGTTTTACCATATAGCTCCATATTTCAGTTAGTGCTTCTCTGGGTTACAATTGGTAACCACATGACTGTGGGTATTTGAAGCATGAGCAAAGCAAAACTGAACTACACAAGAACAGGGAAATAGCTTAGTCAAACAGCAGCCATGAAAAGACTACCAAATTAACAGTGGGGAACTGCATGCTGAAACTAAGTTTATCTAAGCTTATCTAATGGGGAAGTCGTGGCCCAATGGTTAGAGAGTCGGACTCATAACCCAAAGGTTGCGGGTTCGAGTGTCGTACCGGCAACGATTGTAGGTGGGGGGAGTGAATGTACAGCGCTCTCTCCCACCTTCAATACCACGACTGAGGTGCCCTTGAGCAAGGCACCGAACCCCCAACTGCTCCCCGGGCGCCGCAGCAAAAATGGCTGCCCACTGCTCCGGGTGTGTGTTCACTGCTGTGTGTGTGCACTTTGGATGGATAAATGCAGAGCACTAATTCCGAGTATGGGTCACCATACTTGGCCACATGTCACATGTCATGTCACGTCACTAAGCTTTTGTAACCATCATGTATCATTTTCTGTCTTTTTTTTAGTCAAAAGATGTAGTCCGAGCACAAAATATAATATACAATTAATTTACATTCTAATAATCTTTACATCTAAAGATTACATCTAGAAGACAGTAAAAATACTATCAGATGAATATGTACTATTTGTAGCATCTCAGAAATAAGCCAGGGGAACAGACCAATCAATCGCAGAACTGTTAAAATATGAAAAACAGCACTGAAACAAGCAGTGGGTGGCTGGAGAGAGATCATGATGCTGGGAGTTGTTCTAATGATATTTATATGTTGTATCAAAGCTTGACTAACCTCTGCAACCTTTAGAGGAACTCCATCGCCCAGTACTTCCCTGTAGAAGCATTGCTGGGTCATATACACAGACAGGCCACTGGTCCTCTTGAAGGCATCTCGCAGACGTTTGAGCTCCACATCGGTAACTGTGAACACAGTAGGAAGTTGTCAGACAGCTGTTCAGTATATGAGGTGGTCATTAATAAAAATTACTTTAAAAAGAGGTTCACTGTGTATTATACTAACACACAAGATATTGAAATGCCACCTTTTGTCTAAAGACCTCTTCACACCAAGTTTGATGCCTTATTTACATCTGGTATTAAATGATGCAAAATATTCACACAGTTTCTAAAAAGGAAGGACTGAATATCAAAAAGAAAAAAAAAACAGAATAATTTGTTAACATTTGAATTAAGCTATTAATATATATATATATATATATATATATATATAGTTTTTAATGTTTTTGAAATAAGTCTCTTATGCTTCAAAAAATACAAAATCTCACCCCAAAATGTTAAGTGGTAGTGTATATTATTATAATTTATTATTAAAAATATAAATAAACAAGAAAAGTAAAGTGAGAAAAATCAGGACATGATGCATGCCAGATTCAAACTTGACTCAGTGTAAGCATAAGGCTCTTTGTCGTCCTCAAAACCGACAACTTCGAACAGTATGATATTTCCGAATTCGCATCAAGCGGTTCATCATTTCATTTACTGTACTTGTTATGCAGTTTTTCCATGCTGAAAATTCATGTTTGGTGCAAACAGGCCTTGAGCCTGAGAAAGGTAGCTCTGACTGCTAAGTCAAAGTCATTGCCATCTTTGCACATTTCTCTCCTCTAGCTCAAAGCATGTTGAGTTATGATGGCAGAGAGGGACTACGGCCAGTGCTCTTTCATATCTCTCTCACACGCACACACACTCATCCCTTTTAAAACATCACTGTCTCTACAGCCTATATTTAACCTAGACACTTACAGGAGGCCATTGCTGCTTCTTGCCATTCATAGCCTTGTACTGCCTAGCACAATACATCACAGACCTGCTCATAAACCACAGCACTGTTCTATCTGACCCATCCATAACAGGGTCAGGGCCAAGAGCAGAGGGCCAAAATATGATGTTTTCTGCAAATGGGATATTTCCAGAAAGGTTTTCTGACAGAACAGTCTTTGACTTTGAAATACCACTAATACAGACATCCAATTCAAGAACACTTAAAGGGATAGTTCACCCAAACATTCTGTCAACATACCATCAAGTTCCAAAACTGCATACATTTCTTTCTTCTGCTGATATTATGAAGAATATTTACATTTACATTTAGTCATTTAGCAGACGCTTTTATCCAAAGCGACTTACAAATGAGGACAATGGAAGCAATCAAAATCAACAAAAGAGCAATGATATACAAGTGCTATAACAAGTCTCAGTTAGCTTAACGCAGTACACGTAGCAAGGGTTTTTAAAATAATAAATAAAAAGAAAACGGATAGAATAGAAAAAGAATAAAGCAAGCTAGTGTTAGAGGTCTTTTTTGCTTTTGTTAATTGTATGATAAATGAAAAGAAAACAGATAGAATACAAAAAAGATTAGAAAGCAAGTGTTAAGTTAGTTTTTTTTATTTAAAGAAAACAAGCAGCAAATTAATAGAGTGCAAGTCTAAAAGGGACAAGTGTTTTTTTTAAGAATAGAATTAGAATAGAGAGTGCTAGAGTTAGAGGGTCAAATAAAGAAGGAAGAGATGTGTTTTTAGCCGATTCTTGAAGATGGCTAACGACTCAGCTGCTCGGATTGAGTTGGGCAGGTCATTCCACCAGGAGGGAACATTTAATTTAAAAGTCAGTGAATTTTGTGATTTTGTGCTTCTTTGGGATGGCACAATAAAGCGACGTTCA
>NW_015505491.1:0-6555 GCF_001515645.1 Sinocyclocheilus grahami
TATTGATGAGCTTGTAAAAGCAGCCTGACCTGGAGCTAAGGTGAACGCGAACGAACTGCAGACTCCTGCGATTTTATTGGCAAACGCCTGGAATGTGCTCAGGGCAAGCAGCCAGGTCGCATTAACAGACGGACTGCTGACTTCCCAGAATACCACCACTCTGTAAGTCCATTCCGGAAACGGCTCTCGCTCTATATCTGTGCAGGGGATGAATTAAGTGTCGTGATGTGGTTTTCCCTCTATCACTCACTCATCCTTCAAAAGCCTAGATATCTATCCTTCCCCCCAGAGCTTTGAGAGTTTTGATGCCAGATTTGTAGTGCTCTTAGAGGAGGAAAGAGCCCCCAGCACTCTAATGGGCCGGAGCAAACCACGCGCCACATTCTCAACGTCCACCTCAAACCACATGTTGCATTTGAAGAAATGAAATACTAGCAGTAACATGAGTGAAAGCAAATGGGAATTGTATATATTAGATTGCATATTAGGTGAAATGAACTCTATGCATGCAGACTATCTACGTCAGTGTTTCCCAACCGGGGCGCCGATAATTAGAGATGCACTGAAATTTCGGCTGCCGAAAATTTGTTCACCGCTCAGGTTTCACTTTCACGTGGTGTGACGCTCTGCGTATTATCCCGCTCAATGCGTGTGTGTGCTCCGCTCAGTCGCTCCACTCGTATACCATTCATGCTCATCGGAACAGCAAAGTCCACTCAAAAATTGAGCCGACAGGAAACATCGATGTAGTACAGTATTGTTTCTGTCTGCAATAGCCCTACTGTGTTGTTTTCAAAGCGATGCCAAGAAAGCCCAAATATGAAATATGTTATCTTATTATTGTGATATTATTAAGTCAACATGTTGTTTCCTAAACTAAATAGTTAGCTTTTATATTGTTATTTTATCAAAGCAAATTATTAAAATATTATCTGGAAAATATTTACTTTGTATTAACCTGACACTGTGATGTTATGTGTATAAACCAGAAATTACTTTCGATTTTGTTTTATTTGAATAGCAATTTTCATAATAAATATGATTCTAAAGCATTTTGTAAAAAGCAAAAAAAACAAAAAAACAACAACAACAAAATAAATTAAAAACTACATAAAAACAAAAAATATATATAATATTTTATATTATAAATAATTATTATAAATACAGTTTGATATGTTGTATTTGCTCAACATCATAACATCATAAATTTCACATTTTGGGTGTTCCATTACACAATGAAAACGGCTTTTCTCTCTGTGATTGACAGCAGCAGTACATGATAGGAAATAGGAACAGCATGTTAATTAATATAATTTTAAACATATTTCAAAATATACAAATATGATTTTTTTTTTGCTACAAGAAATAGAATTTCTACCAATATAGTTGTTATAATAATTTTTTGTATATTTTTCAAAATATATTGTGAAATATATTTTTGTGTATAAAAGTTTAAACAAAATATATTTTCAGTTTCAAAAATAAATTTCATTGAGCGTCACTGTTTACAGCATATATTTAGCATATATTTAAAAAAAAAATTTCAATGATTCATCAAAATAACTGGCTCAAAAAAGTTATTGGTTCATAAATCTGACATTTATTTATTTATTTACTTGTTTGTTTATTGAGTATACTCATGAGATGCGCAATAAACAAACAAGTAAATAAATAAATAAATGTCAGATTTATGAACCAATAACTTTTTTGAGCCAGTTATTTTGATGAATCATTGAAATTTTTTTTTTAAATATTTGCTAAATATATGCTGTAAACAGTGACGCTCAATGAAATTTATTTTTGAAACTGAAAATATATTTTGTTTAAACTTTTATACACAAAAATATATTTCACAATATATTTTGAAAAATATACAAAAAATTATTATAACAACTATATTGGTAGAAATTCTATTTCTTGTAGCAAAAAAAAAATCATATTTGTATATTTTGAAATATGTTTAAAATTATATTAATTAACATGCTGTTCCTATTTCCTATCATGTACTGCTGCTGTCAATCACAGAGAGAAAAGCCGTTTTCATTGTGTAATGGAACACCCAAAATGTGAAATTTATGATGTTATGATGTTGAGCAAATACAACATATCAAACTGTATTTATAATAATTATTTATAATATAAAATATTATATATATTTTTTGTTTTTATGTAGTTTTTAATTTATTTTGTTGTTGTTGTTTTTTTGTTTTTTTTGCTTTTTACAAAATGCTTTAGAATCATATTTATTATGAAAATTGCTATTCAAATAAAACAAAATCGAAAGTAATTTCTGGTTTATACACATAACATCACAGTGTCAGGTTAATACAAAGTAAATATTTTCCAGATAATATTTTAATAATTTGCTTTGATAAAATAACAATATAAAAGCTAACTATTTAGTTTAGGAAACAACATGTTGACTTAATAATATCACAATAATAAGATAACATATTTCATATTTGGGCTTTCTTGGCATCGCTTTGAAAACCCCAGATTTAAATGAATATTTTTTTGGGTCTGACAGCTGGAAAAACGTCCTGCCTAATTTGGATGCAGGCGGATAGAAACGTTGAGAGGATTTGGCTGGGATGCCTGATTAGAAAATACAGACTCTGAGGCTTGGGCCTTCAGGCCGTTACATTATGGGGAAGGTATGTGCAGGTGGCGGAGCTCAGCCAAATGGACTCCCAGAGATTCCCTCCCCAGCGACAGACAGAAGGAACGGGATGAGCTGTACGGCCTCTGCCTGCCACACGCAGATACCCAGCTGCTCCCCTTTCACAACTCGCCTGTGATTCAGAGCAGAAGTGAGACACTGTCTGGTGATTTAGGACTGCATCTGCTCCTCATGACACGGTTTCTGCCAGGCGGGGAGGAAAAAGAAGAAAAACAGTGATGAGACACATGATGAATGTAGGACAGGAAGGCCACAGCCAGACAGAGTCTTAGACAGCCGTAAACCACTTGCAGAATGCAGAGATTTGTTGCGTCTAGGCGAGAGACCACAAGTGTTTTGCATGCAAACAGGTCGTAGATGTTCGGTTTTGTAAAAGACTTCAATCCAGACCCAGACGTTAAAGCTTTGCACATTACATATTACGCTCTCCGTCTCGCCCTGTTGGCAACATTCGAGCAAATGCGCGCTGTAATTAAAACAGTATGCGGCGGTAGGGAGGACTTGTCCATGCAGATTGGGAAAAGGACGGCAAGTTTAAGCTTATCCAGAGCTTTGGATCCGGGCCCAGTGTAACAGAAAGCCCGGCCACGAAGGTAGCGGCATCTACACAGGCTTTCTTGCGAGGCTCTACCTCCCGTGAACCCCAGACTTGCACATTTGTGGGAGAATTGGCAGCTGTCTGAGAGACCCTCTGCCTTTGTGAAACACTGCGAAGCACATTCCACTGCGTCTGTGGTCAGACAGTTGTTTTTATCAGTATTTAGAGGATGAATGGTGGTGGACGGGGTTGTTTGGGTGCCTGGATTTGCTGGATCTGTAAATAGGGGAGGGTTGAGACATCAGGCACCCGGCTAACACTTCTGACAGCCTCAGACCGTCTGACATCACAGGCAGAGGCGCCACTAACGTCGAGGGTGGTGAAATCTGGCAGAGGAGAAAATAACTCAAATTACTTTTGTTCTAGACTTCATTGTTTCTGGCAAAACAAATATTTGCGGTGCGCTGAGTAAGTACGACAGCAAGCTACTGCCAAATTTTATGCACAATACACATTTTTAAAAAGTTGCACTGTCAAAATTGCAGCGAGTCACATTGTACTATTACAATAGCTATGTTTTCATCCACCTATTTTTTAATGTGCATTTTGGGATGTCGCATTAAAAAAAACGCTGGATGGAAATGCCAAGATATGCATAAATTCTAAAAATGCGCATAAAAAAACTCAACAAAGTAAGATACATTTTTTATCCGGTAAGAAAACATCCGCATAAACTATGATGGAAACACTTTTACCGAATAAATTCCTTAATGCGCATCAAAAAAAGACATGTGACTTTGCGATGGGAAGTCGTCAAAATGCTTCGTTATATTTAACTCCCAGAACTGCGTTCGTAAACAGCAGGCTCTGAAAATAAAATAACATGACTGAGTTTCAACTGCGGGCTCTGAAGTTCGTAATTTATTGTATACAAAAAATATTATATACAGTGCCTTCTACTATACTGCAGCGAATTGAATTTTTCTTCATGATATTTAGCGCAAGTTAATAAGGAAGTGACGGTTTTGTTCTCTTCAACTCACTGGATGGAAACTGTGCTTTATTCACAAATGTTTTATGCGATATTCCAATTTTTTGAGAACTTTGGGTGGAAACATAGCTATTAAGATATAATGTAAAATTCTGGTAAATAAAACACTATAAACCCTTTTTATTTTTTTTGCGAAACTGAAACTACTGGTGTGTGGGAAATGTGCTATTCTGAGGGCTCTCTGACCCTCCCATAGACAGCAAGGTAACTACCACGTTCAATGTCCAGAAAAGTACCAAGATGATCGACAAAGTAGTCTGTGTGACATCAGTGGTTCAACTTTTCTGGACCTTGAACGTGGTAGTTACCTTGTAGTCTATGGGAGGGTCAGAGAGCCCTCAGATTTCATCAAAAATATCTTAAATTGTGTTCCGAAGATGAACGGGATTGGAACAACACGAGGGTGAGCAATTAATCACAGAAGTTTCATTTTTGGGTGAACTAACCCTTTAATAGCATTATGCAAGTTGCTTTGGTGTACAAGTTGCAGCATGTTTCAGATGATAATATTACTGGAATACACAGTAAGCAGTGGTCACAGTCCAAAACAACATTAATTCAGTTGACTTTGGAGTTTGATGCAATTTTAATGTAGTCTCCCTTTGTAGTCTCTTGCAAAACAAATATTTGTGGTAGGTTAAGGTGCTTTCTAAGTGGCTTCAAAAGCAAGCTACTTGCTATTTTTGCGTATCCTACACACTTATATTACAAAGCTAACTAGTGACAACAATCAAAAACAACATTATTTTAGTGCACTTTGAACACAATTTTGAGGTTATTATTCTTTATTCTCTCTTGCAAAGCAAAATATCTGTGGTGTGTTACATTTCTGATAACACAATAGTGGCCACAGTCCAAACAACTTCTAAATACACTTTTAAGTACACTTTAAATACAATTTTGGGTCTGTTAATCAAAAAAAGCATCAAATGACTTCAGAAGGCTCAAATATAACAAACAATCTCAAACAAAGTCATACAATCTACTTTTATAACACTTTTTTCAAAAAAAAAAAAAAAAAAAAGCATAATGATTTTATGGCCATAATTAATTGATTTCAATCCTCATATTTTCATTCAGGCACAAACACCAGATCAATGATGCCAAATGTAATCTTATAACCAAATGCAACACATAAAAGAAATAAGAATTTTATGTTACTGTCATCTTATTTTTGATACTCACATGTCTTTTATATATTGATTTTATTGTTTTATTGTTGTCCCAGATACATTCTCAATCTTAAAATACGAAAGAAATTTTTTTTTTAAGCACAACTAAATCAAATAATGAAATAAACTAATTGAACATTTCGGGGGGGAACAATTATTCCAATATTTTCAAATTGTAAAACGTATATAACGTAAAATATTTTCAATAAAAAAAATAAAATTTGAAAGTGTGAAAATTATTTTTTTAATCTGAATTAAAAAAAAAAATTATGTTGTCATTTCCACCACAATCAACAATACTAAGACTAGTAATGATTTACCAAACGTACACAGAACACACTAGAAACCTGCCAAAACACCCCAATAACACCTAGAATCACCAGAACACCCTAAAAACTACAGATATCTGTGCTAGCGAGCTACTTTCTTCCATGCTTATGTAAATTATCAAGTGCTCACAGTCTACAACATTATTTCAACACACTTCAGATAATATTTGGATGTGTTTGATGCATTATAATCATAATCTCTAATTTATCATGACGGGTCACTCTCCTAAGCCGAACAGTATCTGAACTTCAGTTACCTCTGAGGTAACAGCAACACCACATGATTTAATGCGCTTCCATCCTCTCTAGAGTTCCAACCAAAATAGCACTCAAGCAAATGGGTATTGCTTACAACAATGTTAACCCTTACGCTGACAGTGTCAGAGCTCAAAACAGATCAGACGAAACATGGTTGTCTCCTGTTCTCAAACAGCTAATTATCTTTGTGCATCTCCCTTCAATTTGCAGGCGCTGGCAGTAGGCCATGCACGCACAGAGTGCAAGTCTTACAGTGACCCATTTTCTGCTAACCTCAATTTCCTGCACAAAAACCTGCACTGATGCAGACACTCCTTTTTTTCAGGAGGTCATGGAGTACTGATCAAGCTGGGAACTGATTTTGTTGTGTAATATCACTTAACCTAAAACTTTTAAAGTTTGTGACTTACTTCCCTATGACATTCAAACACAATTCAGTTTCCTCTTTACTTATTGTATTAAAATGTAAAATTTTCTAAAATAATATATATATATATATATATTTTTTTTTAAATGTATTTATTGCG
>NW_015505491.1:6912-29412 GCF_001515645.1 Sinocyclocheilus grahami
TAATAATAATAATTACAAATTAATTAAAATTGTATTATTAATAATATATTATTATTTTATATAATATATTATTTATAATATTTAGTGTAATGCTGTCAAATGATTAATCGCATCCAAAATAAAAGTTAAATGTTCGCATAATATATGCATGTGCGTCACGCCCCTGGACTCATTCTGTGTGTTTTTCCCTCTCCATGTGCCTGCCCGACCTAGTTTTCCCGTGATAATTATTTCATTAGTTCCATGTGTTTCTCGTCATCCCCTCCTCTAGTCCTGTGTATTTAAAGTGAGTCCTAGTCAGAGTTCCTTTGTCTGGTATTGAATGTTCGTCTTTCCCTGCTACGTGTGTGTTCCTGTTTCCTTGGATGTTAATTAAAGTCTGTTAGTTTGAAGTTTACTCCATGTCTCCTCGTTCCTCTCTCCGTGCTCCTCACAGTAGCGAATCGTGACAGTGTGTACTACTGTGTATATTTATTATGTATATATAAATACACACACATGCATATACATATTTAAGAAAAATATGTTATGTTTATATATTAAATATATTTATATATAAATTATATGAATATAAATATATAGGCCTACATATTACAATATTTTCAAAATATATACTGTATGTGTTTGTATTTATATAGACATAACAAATATACACAGCACACACTCATATATTATGTAAACAAAAACTTTTATTTTTGGATGCGATTAATCGCAATTAATCGTTTGACAGCACTAATTTAGTGACTTTAATATATACACACATACATATAGCATGCATGTGAGATCTCATCAGTGAAACTCATTACTCTTGGCCCCTCCCCCAATGCACAATTATCTACATATTGAGTCCACCACCCTCTCGACACACTCACGCTGTGCCCGCGCCGCTGCATGAATCATATATGGCTCTTCACATGGATCCTGGCAGCTGCCACCTTCTTTGGCACTGATGAAGCAAATCTATTCACAAAAATTCCTTTAAAAGCATACAATCCCCTTTAAGAGCACCAAGCGTGTCAAATTAATTGACGCCCCTCATTTTGTGCCCTTTAACTCTTGCCAAATGAAAGCAATCACATTGAGCTCATTGTGACGCCTGCGGTCTCACTTCATGTTCTTCATATTATGACCTTTCAGCTCTATACTGCATACTAGTACAAGAAACCACAATGTGATCACCACATGCAGAAACCTTCAGGCTCCACTGAGAGAAGGATTTTCTGACCAGAGCACAGAGAGAGAGAGAGAAGTAAAATGCTGGCAGGGCTGAACGCTTGAGTCCCAGCCCCCATCCTGAGCTCCGTCCGCAGGTCTCATATGGGCAGCATTTGGCTGTCTGAATGTGCAGCTATTCTGCGCAGCAGGTTTTTGTGAAAGGCTCTACCTGCTGTTGACATATTATGCATGTGGTTAGGAACACGGCGTTCCGTGCACATATAGATTCATGGCTTAGAATTTCCTTTTTGATATAAAAATATTCGGTGTTCACAATGTCCCATATTTTACTGCCAAAGGAGAAGATTATGCAGAGAAACCTCTGGGTTCAGTCGAAGGCCATACTGTAATATCACATGATTGCATCGCTTTAATCCTTTTAAAAAATGATGATCACATAAAAATGAATTACATTATTTTTTTCCATAAAGAGGTTATGTAATCCCTTCGTGGTATTTGCCCTGAAAGACCAGCTGTATCCCTGTTAACAAGAGCTACGGTGGTCATACAAACATTAGACATTTCTTTTTATATTTCATGTATATAGTGTGTTTTGCAGTAATGTACCGTTTTGCTGATTTATGGTGCACCTTTGTTCAGTATGAGTCCACAATACGTCCAGAATGTGGTTTGAGACCTATAATGTGAGAGAGGGTTATGAGAGACATTTCATGCTTTTGTATACCGGTATCGCTATATGTGCAGAATAATATTCATTACCATTCAAAAGTTTTTTTTAATAGGTTAGGGTGGTATACTAAACCTATTGCAGCATTCCACTGTATTGCATAAGTTAGATGGGTATAACATTTGAGTACAAGTCTTCCTGATCACAAACACACACACACAATATTACTGTTTGCATTTCTAGTACAAACCTCTTTCATTAGTACCAATATACAAACATCTTTCTATGCTCAAGTAGCCTACTGTCTGTCACCGTCTTCAATAATTTCTGTGCATGACTGTATGGTAGTTAATGCCACATGCACTGTAATATGTTTTATATTGAAAGTTACATTTTCAAATGAAAATGGCAACATTTTATAAAGTATAAAGTTAAGGTCTAACGTTACATTTTCACTGGAGGAAACAGCTGTGGGGTGATGAGGGGTGAACACAGCGAAAACTTTACAGTAGATGGGAAACCGATTGCTCCCCCATGACATTTAGTAAACTGTATTTATTACAAAGAACTGCACAGATGCAGAAATAACAATCTACCGCTAAACACACACCTTGTCATCTGCTTCTCGCTCTGCGCCGCCACGGTCAGCGGATTGAAGAACACGCTGAAAGACGGGGAGGAGCCGAAGTCTGCTGCCGTTTTCATATGAAATGTAAAGGTGACTGAGGCGATCATGAATTTGTGTACAGTTTATGGAGCTAATCACCAAATTTTTAGGGGGGCTGAGTAGAAGTTTTGGGGGGCTAAAGCCCCCCTAAAAATGGCCTAGCAACGCCCATGATACTTATTCAGCAAAGAAGTTTTAATTCATGACTTCACACTAACATATAATGTGATTAAGCAATTAGTAGCATATTTGGCGTGCTGTCCAGAGGGAGGGCTCCGAGCTCGGGTTAAAGCCCGAACCCAGAGAACTCCCCAAAAGAAGCTAATGGCATGAGTAAAGGTGACTGAGGCGATCATGAATTTGTGTACAGTTTATGGAGCTAATCACCAAATTTTTAGGGGGGCTGAGTAGAAGTTTTGAAATTTAAAAATGGCCTAGCAACGCCCATGATACTTATTCAGCAAAGAAGTTTTAATTCACGACTTCACACTAACATATAATGTGATTAAGCAATTAGTAGCATATTTGGCGTGCTGTCCAGAGGGAGAGCTCCGAGCTCGGGTTAAAGCCCGAACCCGGAGAACTCCCCAAAAGAAGCTAATGGCATGAGACAGCAGCCGGAGAGAAGACTAAGTAGCCCCCCCAAAAATCTGTGTGCCATGAAGAAAAGTAGGGTGTGCGAGGAGGCGGCAGGGCGACTGGGAGGGGTCGTGCGGTGCTTGAACGTGAGCTGCGACTCTCCGCGTCAGATGGCAAGCCCTACCTGTCGCCGAATAAGGAGCACGATGGAAGGCCAGGTGAGGGACTCTCGGTGCATCCGAAGGGAGCTGTGGCTCTGCTGCACAGGAAGGGAGAGTCTCTCTTGCAGCTGAATACGTGGCGTTAAAGCGTCGGATGGAGGGCTCTCACTACGACCGAAGGGAGCTGCGGCTCTGCTGCACCGGAAGGGAGAGCCCTATCCGATGCGGAAAAAAGCAAATGGGGCTAGAAACGATGGATGGAGGGCTCTCACTTCGACTGAAGGGAGTCGTGGCTCTGCTGCACCGGAAGGGGGAGCCCTGTCCAATGCTGGATAAGCCTTGAATCTCGAAACGACGAATGGAAGCACTGCGGCAGCCATATCAAATTAAGCGGGGCGCTGCGGCGGCAGTATCAAATTAGAATCATTTGATCAGTATCAAATGAGCAGGGCACTGCGGCGGCAGTATCAAATGAGCAGGGCACTGCGGCGGCAGTATCAAATGAGCAGGGCACTGCGGCGACAGTGTCAAATGAGCAGGGCACTGCAGCGGCAGTACCAACTGAGCAGGGCACTGCGGTGGCGGTATCAAATTAAGTGGGGCACTGCGGCGGCAGGTATCAAATGAGCAGGGCACTGTGGCGGCGGTACCAAATTAAGCTGGGCACTGCGGCGGCAGTACCAAATTAAGCCGGGCACTGTGGCGGCGGTATCAAATTAAGCCGGGTACTGCAGCGACAGTATCAAATGAGCAGGGCACTGCAGCGGCCATTTCAGATTAAGCCGGGCGCTGCAGCGGCAGCATCAAATTAAGCAGGGCAATGCAGTGGCAGTATCAAATAAGCGGGGCACTGCAGCGGCAGTATCAAATGGAGCGGGCACTGCTGTGACAGTATCAAATTAAGCAGGGCATTAAAGCAGCAGCCTCAAATTTCTTTTAACTGATCAGAATTAGATGGGCTTTCTTTGTGTGAAAATTATTGGTCCTGATATAGCTTTTGAAGGCATCCGATGACCATCGACCGAGAGCTTGGATCTGCTGCTATGAGAGACCTTTTTGAACAACTGTAGTTACTCCCCCGATTCGGAAGGAGTGGCTGGAAAATCTTTCTACGGGTATGACTGGTTGGACGATGTTTATTGAACATTGTTTGGATAGATGTTTTTGAAACCAAAAACGTGTGACGGGGTGGTTACAGTCATCGACAAAAGAGGGTCAATGTAGACGGAGAGCTTCTGAATTGTAGGAAAGAAAAAGGGCCTGATACGGTTGGATTGGTGATGGGAAGTTAAAAAAATTCCGATGTGGTGACCTCTTTTTCCTGATCTTATTTACTTTGATGAAATAGGAGTGTCGCTGTCAAGCACGGAAAAGTTGGAGATGGTTGGATGGAGTTTGGGGGTTGAATAGAAGTTACTGGGAATTCCAAGGCATGTTGTACGAGAGGTGGAAAGCTTTAAATCATCTCCAAGCAGTTAGATAAGATTGGATGGTTCTGGGTGAAAGTGCTTGGAGGATCGAACCGAGTGGTGGAGGTTTTAAGGGATGCGTTATGGGAATGCGAGTTGCGAACAGTGAGGTACTGGGTTTGGCGATGGGTCCATCTCCGGAGCCAGCGCTCTGAATTTCTGCGAAAATCTGAGACTTGATGGCATTAGGCACGGGGGGTGGTTCCTGAGCTGCAACATTCGGTGGGATAAGTGGTGGGACTGCTGTGAATGAAGTGTACTGAGGTTTAGATTGGAGAGAAGGGTTAGAAGGAAAAATAAGGAGCGGCCTTAACCTTTTGCGGAGGCAGCCTCATGCACGGATTAGCCTCTGGTGCTTAGGGAAGCACGTAGGAAGAGGTAGAAGGAAATGAGAGAGGAGGACAGTAAGCTTGCGTTGCTGGCTGATGCTGCCCTGCTTGGACGTCTGCAGCAGGGGCTGCTGACCATTGATAGGAAAAAGGAGTAGCGGAAGGGTAAGAGTAAGGTGGCAGAGCTTGAATGGCTAGCGGAGACAGCCTCACGCTAACGTCTGCCGCCGGAGGTAGAAAGGAGGAGGAAGGATAGGAGTTTGGGAAGCTACGCCAGCAGGCAACGTTGCGTGCAGCGCTGTAGCTGAAGGCGCCGCAGTGATTGGTTGAGAAGGAGTGAGGCAGTGCAGTGTGAGGAGCAGCCGAGTCAGCCTAGGCTTGCTGATGGCCTGCTGCGTCTTGAAGCTCGAGGGGAGCAGGAACTTGATCTGGAAGACAACTTAATTTTGAATGAAGTAGGGAGCTATGAGGAAGAGGTGCATGGGCTGCAATCGTCAGCCGAGGCAGCCTGACGTTTATATCGGCTTGCGGGTTAGTGTCTGCTATGGGAGCTGGAGGCCACTGAAAAGAAAAAAGGGGTAATTAGAAACGGGAGGAAAAGCCTGAGATGTGTGGGCCTGAGGCAGCCTCACGCTTCCTTCAGCTGCTGTAGGCCACGGGAAGGGAGTGTGGTTTGTGACATCCTGTAGAGCCTGTACAGCCTGCACCTCTAGCAGAGGCAGCCTCACGCTAGTGTGTGCTATAGGAGCTGAAGGCCACTGAAAAGGAAAAAGGATTACAAGTAACAGGAGGAAAGACTGAGATGTGAGGGCATGTGTTGCAAGCGTAAGCAGCTTCGCGCTTGTTCCAGATGCTGTAGCTGTAGGCCACGGGGCTTGTGATAATCGGGAGAAAATGCTGGAGAGCCTGTGCAGCCTGCACCGCTAGCAGAGGCAGCCTCACGCTAGTGTGTGCGCTATAGGAGCTGAAGGCTACTGAAAAGGAAAAAGGATTAGAAGTAACAGGAGGAAAGACTGAGATGTGAGGGCATGTGTTGCAAGCATAAGCAGCTTCGCGCTTGTTCCAAATGCTGTAGCTGTAGGCCACAGGGGCTTGTGATATTCGTGGGAAAATACTGCACAGCTTGCAGAGGCAGTAGTGGTGGAAATTGATTCTTTCAAGAGTCAAGTTAATTTTCAGTTCGTTCAGTGACCATTTCTTATATTACATAAATACGCCAGCAGCTGGCAAAAAGAGTGTCTTATCTGTTCTGTCTTAAGTCAACGAACGTATTCACTTATTACAAAAAACTGATTTGGCTTTATTAAAATGTGTGCATAAACTCCTCATTAAATAAATAAAGTCTAAATAAGTTGTTCAGAAGACCAAAGCACAAGGTTTTCTTGCATCTTTAACATTTTAAGTGTTTGGTCAAACATTTATAAATCGGGGATTAAACATTGAGTTATGTTCTGTAAGCTAAATATGAATATATAAACAAGTTTATTTGCACAGTACCTATAACTGCACTTTGCATCTGCTGATTGCGATTGACATGCTTAATAGCCGACTGACCCGGCCAGTACACTCATTCCATTCACGAACAAGATATGTACCAGTTCATTCAACTCACGAACGACATGTACCAGTTCATTCAACTCGTTCACGAACGAGAAGATCTCTCTCTCGTTCAACTTCAGACTCAAAAGAAACTCGTTCAGTGAAGGGCGTATTCGTTCACAACATTCAACAAATCATATGGCTCGAGGTTTAGTCATACTTTGACAGGATGAAACAGTCCACAGAGCTACCCGGTTCACTGAACTGCACATGCGCTGCCAATAGCGCCGCGCTGTTCTGGAGGGAGGAATTTCAGTGAACGAGAAATATGAGTCAATGGATTACGTGAACGATTCGTTCACCAAAAAGACTTGTTCAAAAAGAACGATTCGTTCAGGAACGTAACGACACTAAGAGGCAGCCTCACACTAGTGTGCTACGGTAGCTGGAGACCACTGAAAAGGAAGAGAGGTTAGAAGTAGCAGGAGAAATATGATGACTTTGACATCATACAATTTTGAAAAGACATGCTTTTCCTCTTAACCACACGATTAGTAGTAAGTATTGAAACAGCTAGCCAGCCAAGCAGCACATCAGCTGGTAGAGACTTGGAGAGAGGTGCCTAGCAGTATGCCCAATGCATGCGAATTAGGTTGCTAGTTGTACTTGTTCAATAACAACCAGTTATTTGTTGGTTTGCACCTATAATTGTACAACTTATTTTCACGAAAATCAAATCTTTTTTCCTTCTCATCTGTCTATCAGAGTAAAATGTGTAATTTAAAATACAGGTAAAAAGCTAGTGAAAATTAATATAGAAAATTTGAGTAATTTCATTGCGTGTTCTACGCAGTTTTGCATCTTGGTTACAAAAAAATGACATCAACATCCATAATGTCATCATGTCCTTTTACAACAAACGCCCTACCTTTGCTTTGCTCGATCTATTGGCCGCCTTGGCTGATTTGCAGGATGAAGAATAGATCGTACAGATCAGCTTTGTTTTACCCTCTGTGAAAATGGTTCTTCTGGGAAAAATAAATAAATCTTTGGCATGGCCAAATGATACGAGGATGTCAGGGAAGATTAAAGTCTCGCCGGTGGAGGCGAGGTTGAGCCTCGGAGTTGTGGAGAGCGTGTGGCTGGTCGAGCAAAGCGACGACTGCGATGAAGCTCGGTGGCAGTGACTGGCGGAAAAGGAGTGAGGATACGAAAGATCCCCAGTACAGGTCTCGTCGTCGTACAGAAAAAGTTGAGTCTGTGATATAATGGCTCAAGGAGCAAAACCAAATGCTGGAAAACTTTCGTGGAACTGAGGTAAGTTGGCTGTATATATATATACATGCGTATATGCTTGTTAAGGTGATTAGCTGACGAGCTCCACCTGGGCCAGACTGATTATCTGATCGTGCTCCTCCCGAACCTTATTAATAAAACATCATACAGATAAAAAGTGACAGCAAAGACTTTTACACTGCTAAAAACAAAACAATTTCAGATGTTCTTTTGAACTTTCTTTTTTACAAAAAAAATACAAATACTGAAAGAAAAAACAATGTATCATGGCTTTCACAAAAATATTAAGCAGCACAACTGTTTTCAACATAATAATAAGAAATATTTCTTGAACACCAAATCAATATATTGGAATACTTTCTTAAGGATCATGTGACACTGACCATGACAACTGTATAATTGTCAATATTTAAACAACGATTTACGTTGGTACGATTTTTTTATTTTATTTATTTTTAAGACATGTTTTATTTTTTTATTTAAGACATGAATACTTTTAGTGACATGTGACATGTGACCAAGTATGGTGACCACAACTGTATAATTGTCATTATTTAAACAAACAAACAAGGTATCAAAAGTTTGGAATGGGTACGATTTTTTTATTTTATTTATTTTTAAGACATGTTTTATTTTTTTATTTAAGACATGAATACTTTTAGTGACATGTGACATGTGACCAAGTATGGTGACCCATACTCGGAATTAGTGCTCTGCATTTATCCCATCCAAAGTGCACACACACAGCAGTGAACACACACACACACCGTGAACACACACCCGGAGCAGTGGGCAGCCATTTATGCTGCGGCGCCCGGGCAACATAATAATAAGAAATATTTCTTGAACACCAAATCAATATATTGGAATACTTTCTTAAGGATCATGTGACACTGACCATGACAACTGTATAATTGTCAATATTTAAACAACGATTTACGTTGGTACGATTTTTTTATTTTATTTATTTTTAAGACATGTTTTATTTTTTTATTTAAGACATGAATACTTTTAGTGACATGTGACATGTGACCAAGTATGGTGACCCATACTCGGAATTAGTGCTCTGCATTTATCCCATCCAAAGTGCACACACACAGCAGTGAACACACACACACACCGTGAACACACACCCGGAGCAGTGGGCAGCCATTTATGCTGCGGCACCCGGGGAACAGTTGGGGGTTCGGTGCCTTGCTCAAGGGCACCTCAGTCGTGGTATTAAAGGTGGGCGAGAGCGCTGTACATTCACTCCCCCCACCTACAACCTTTGGGTTATGAGTCCGACTCTCTAACCATCAGGAGTTTGTTCAAAATACTAAATATGACTTGGTGCTTTCTGATTTATTTATTTTGGTGTTTATTGATACTTTAATTCACAAGGCTTGTTGAGCTGGACTATGCTATTACTCATCTAAACAATCAAACTTGTGATTAAAAATGGATGGCAAATAAAAATATCAACCCAGCAACCAAATGGAAACACCCTGGAAACTACCTTGAATCATGGTGATGACTTTTACACATACAAGCACCACTCATTTAGTCTCAGAAATGTGCAGTGTGATGATAAATGACCCAGGTGTTAAAATGTTCTCATTAACCCAGTTACACAAACGCAGAGGCAAAGCACCCAGCAGCATCAATCTACGATCAACTTCCTCTAACCAAATCACACGGTCAATCTCTGTAAAGGAAAACTGTCCTGAAAGCACAGGCATGGAACAACCGGTCTTCTCACCTTAAAAGACCGGCTGTTGCACTCAGCGGCCGATCTAACAGACAGACATCCTCCTCCTCCTCCTACACCAGTTCTGTTCTGCTGTGTTCTGGCACAGTGCACCTCTAATCAGGGTTAAATTAAGCGTCAGCTATGCCGTGCCATACACCAGCCACTTCGAGCATCCTCAGCTCTCCTGAGACTCAGTGAAAGCTTAAAGTGAAATGCAGGCAAGTTTGTTGGCAGATTATGACCCGGCCTATACCATCTGCAACCCTTTGAGATCAAAGCATGCCACTGATGAATAATGCATGTCAGTGCTTGTGCGACCTATACGAGTACAATAAGTGGCTCCAACGCACCACATGCCTCTAAAAATGCATCCTGGTGGTGGCCGTTTCCATAGCAGTAGCTTAGGCACACAATAATAGATGGAGAAATCTGCAAGAAATTACACATTTCATGCAAAGTTAATGCAATCCAGAACAGTTTGACAGAAAAAAACCCATGCAACATTTGCATACGAGTCCACCTGACTGGTCCATTATAGTAGCAAAATAGTATTCTTATACAACAAGCCAACAACTACTTATCCTGAATGTGGCTTTTAAACTACTTCCCATTCCCATGATTGAGCAAAATGACTGACAGGCAGAAACTGCAGAGCCCCTACAGTGACACTTGTAGAATCAGAAAATAAATAATAATATTTAATTACTAAAATATTTTAATGGAAATAATATTGATTGTTTTACCCTATATTTGAAGTATTAAAAAATTATTATTATTCTTTTTTTTTTTATGAAGCCATGTTCTTTTTTATGCACACACAAAACATGTAATTATTAGATTTTCATAGATTATTTCATAAATGACTTCTTGTAGCTCAAACAGTACACGATGGTGTTAGAAATGGCAAGATCATGAGTTCGATTCGCAGGGAATGCAAGAACTGATAAAATGTCACTTTGTATAAAAGCATATGCTAAATGCATAAATGTACATGAAAATTTTTTTTATAAATATTTTAATTAAACTATTGTAAAATAACTTTTTTTTTTTCAAGAAAAAAAGTAAAGAAAAAAAAAAAGAAGAAGAAGATTTTTACCTTATACACACAACTCTGTTAACCACCTAAACATCTACACTTTTATAAATAAAACTAGATACACATAAACCACAAATGATAACAGGGAAGTTTCTTGTCCATACGTAAAAGCCTTTTTTCCTGCAAATGCCATTTTAAACACTTTAGTTGCAAACTGATTTTTTAATTATTTTTATTAAATTAAATTCACAATTCTTGCATTGCTTTTATCTGTCAAACTATGCTGGATTGCATTAACTTTGCCACCTGACTAGTCCATTACATCTTGTTTTATGTACATTATATGCTCTGTAGCATGTGTTTAGGTCAGTAGCTCGCTCTCATGCAGGATTGTGCACAGATGGCAGGTTGCATGTGAGGCAGCAGTGCAGGCTTTGTTAAATAAAACAGATCAGACACGCATTCATACACACTGGCAACAAAACAAACACGCCATGACTACCAAAAGTCACCTGACGTGGTTTCCTGGAAATAGAGTGTGACTGAGCGTATGGCTGTTGTATTGACGAGATCTCAGGTGCCAGGATCTCTCCAGGGACACTTTCTGGAACCGTTTCTCTAATTATACATGTGTCATCATTAAAACCCTTAACACGATCCATACATTCATACTATAGCACAGTCTGGCCTTAAAAACAAAGAGAATGTGGTATTTTAAAATTAACAGAGTGTATATCATGTTGGCTATTGTGTAATTTTATAGAATATAATATTATATATGTATACATATGCATATCCAATTGTCTGTGAAGCTGTTTCCCAAAAGAAGATCAAATATTCTGTAAGACAGAATCAAATGTGCTGTTAAGATTCAAAATCCAAAACCGTTATATTTTCTCTTGACAAAAAGAGAGTGATTGTCAATTCTTGTATTCTAAAAACAATGAAAATACTTTCTACCTCCAATCAGAAATGCAGATCTACAGTTTTTTCCTGAGCTTGTCATTTGATTTCTGCTGATTCTTCATGACTGCTCCTGAAATGTTAGTCATTTTGAAACTTCTGTCAGACTAAATTAGTCACAATTAGCTGTTTTACTAAAACCCCATCCTGCAAAGACACTGTCTGATTATTTTGACTGAGGCTATCAGAAATGAAGCAGCACATCATCTCAGTGCTGTCAAACACAAAAGCAGCAAAACTGCATTCTTACACAACAATCTAACAACTACTGATGATGCTGAATGTGGCTTTTCAACTTCACACCCTCAACTTCCTGTTTCCCATACCCATCTTTAAGCAAAATGACAGGAAGAAACAATGGAGTCTCCATAGAGACACCAAGAGACACCAAAAAAATAAAAAATTAGTAAATTAATATTTTAGTAGATTTTTTAAAATATTTATATTTAAATAAAATATATATAAAATACATAAAACTAAATATATCATCTTACCAATATTTTAATTATTGATATATTTTAAATATTTATTTTTGTAAAAATACACAATATTTACAATATATACAATATACAACCCCCTGAGCATCTAACTTTTATAAAACTAGATATGCCTAAACTGAAAATGATAACATTTCTTTTATGTACTGCATGGAGTTTCTGGTCATTTTTTCTCTACTATTTAATCTTTTTCTTTTTTCATGAACATCTTTCAAAATGATATCTGTGAGCGATGTGGGTTTAGACACACACACACACTTTAAGCATCTGTAAATTTAGTTTTCAAAATATTTTAAATATAACTTCATTTTAGAACATTTTAATTTGTATAAAATTCTATAAAAATTATAAAAAAATTAAAAGATTATTTTACCCAATATTTGTATTTATGTATTTTTTATACATATATTAAAAAAAGCAACCACTTTAGCCCCCTGAACATCTAACATTTATAAATCTAGATATAAATCAGTAATTATAACTTAGGAGTTTGTTGTTTTTAGAAGCATTTTTGTCCTGCAAATATCATTGTAATCACTTTAATCTCAAATCATTTTGTGATTTTTCATTTTTGTATTAAAGTCACAACTTCAACAAAAACACAGAGATAAGTTTGATATAATCATAATTCATTGATATCTGTCGTGAAATAAGCATAAGGACAGGAAAAACCTTTAAGGCACTATTATGTTATATTAGATAGCAACTTGTCTTTTGAAAATCATATTTCCCTTTAACGGCTGTGACTGTTGTCAAAATGCTGCCACAGCGTGTCAGAGGCCCGCTGCTCAATGAATAATGAAGTACTTCACAGCCTCATGCTGGTGTCATCAACTGTAAGAGGACTTCAGGTGATTCTTGGAAAGGGTCATGCAATCTGCAATATGCTTTTTTATGCATAAAAAGCATGGTCTTTCGCAAGAGCATTAGCAGAGTCATGTCATTGAGCAATGTCATGTCACTGCGAAAAGGTCATGCTGTTCATAATTCTACTTTATTTTTTTTAAATGCTGCAACAACACATCTATGTGCACTACATTTTCTATTGCAAAACTAGGAGGTTCAAGCGACTTACTCTAAATAATGTTTAAAGGAATAGTTCAGCCTTAAATTAAAATTGCCATATATTTACTAACTCTTGTGTTGCTTCAATCCTGTATCATATTCTTTCATTTGTGAAACATTAAAACATATATTCGACAGAATGTACAACTTTGTTTCCCATACAGTGAAGTTGGATGGTAATTTATTCTGTTAAGATTCTAACAGGCTTGTGCAGAGTTTAAAATTGAATTGAGAATGCATTCTAAATCCCAATTCAAATCAATTTATATTGAAGTAACAAACAGGATGCAGAATTGCAGGTATAATTTGAAAATATGGAAGCAGTCAATGCATTAGAAAAGCAAGAAAACTTCAAATTTTGGCAAGAAAAATCCTTGAAAGTTTATGAAATGTTATGGAGAGAGAAAGGAAGAAATGGCAGCTATGGAAATGTGTATGTACAGTAGTTTATAAATTTGATCATATATTATTATTTCATATATTCGTGATTTTTTTAACGCATTACCTTTTCACCATGGAATAAAAAAAGGAAATTGTGGCTTTTTATCTCAATTTGGATTTTATCTCACAATTCTGATTTTTATTTTTTAGAATTGCAAGAAACAAACACAGATCTGAAAAAAGATAGATAAATAAATAAAATTCTGAATTCTGAAATGTAAACTTGAAGATAAAAAAGATAAAAATTGTGAGATTTAAACGTTGACTTTTTTATTTTTTGCAAGTTTACATTTCACTATTTTGAATTTGTCGCAATTCTTACTTTTTTTCTCAGAATTCTGACTTTTTCTTGAAATTTTCTTCTGAATTGTGAGATAACATGTCACAATGACCTTTTTTAAAATTATTTTTCCACAGCTGAATTTCTTTTCATTTAAAGGGGTCATAAGAACATTATTTTGTGTATTTGGTGTAATGAAATGTGTTTATGTGGTTTAAGGTTCAAAAAACACATTATTTTCCACATACTGTACATTATTGTTTCTTTTCAATGCCCCGCCTTTCTGAAACGCGTAGATTTTTACAAAGCTCATCGGTCTGAAAAGCGAGGTTAAATTACATGTCCACTGCCAGCCGGATGAACTCCGCTCAAATCCCAACCCCCTTAACGGCTGTGACTGTTGTCAAAATGCTGCCACAGCGTGTCAGAGGCCCACTGCTCAATGAATAATGAAGTACTTCACGGCCTCATGCTGGTGTCATCAACTGTAAGAGGACTTCAGGTGATTCTTGGAAAGGGTCATGCAATCTGCAATATGCTTTTTTATGCATAAAAAGCATGGTCTTTCGCAAGAGCATTAGCAGAGTCATGTCATTGAGCAATGTCATGTCACTGCGAAAAGGTCATGCTGTTCATAATTCTACTTTATTTTTTTTAAATGCTGCAACAACACATCTATGTGCACTACATTTTCTATTGCAAAACTAGGAGGTTCAAGCGACTTACTCTAAATAATGTTTAAAGGAATAGTTCAGCCTTAAATTAAAATTGCCATATATTCACTAACTCTTGTGTTGCTTCAATCCTGTATCGTATTCTTTCATTTGTGAAACATTAAAACATATATTCGACAGAATGTACAACTTTGTTTCCCATACAGTGAAGCTGGATGGTAATTTATTCTGTTAAGATTCTAACAGGCTTGTGCAGAGTTTAAAACTGAATTGAGAATGCATTCTAAATCCAAATTCAAATCAATTTATATTGAAGTAACAAACAGGATGCAGAATTGCAGGTATAATTTGAAAATATGGAAGCAGTCAATGCATTAGAAAAGCAAGAAAACTTCAAATTTTGGCATGAAAAATCCTTGAAAGTTTATGAAATGTTATGGAGAGAGAAAGGAAGAAATGGCAGCTATGGAAATGTGTATGTACAGTAGTTTATAAATTTTATCATATATTATTATTTCATATATTCGTGATTTTTTTAACGCATTACCTTTTCACCATGGAATAAAAAAAGGAAATTGTGGCTTTTTATCTCAATTTGGATTTTATCTCACAATTCTGATTTTTATTTTTTAGAATTGCAAGAAACAAACACAGATCTGAAAAAAGATAGATAAATAAATAAATTAAATTCTGAATTCTGAAATGTAAACTTGAAGATAAAAAAGATAAAAATTGTGAGATTTAAACGTTGACTTTTTTTTTGCAAGTTTACATTTCACTATTTTGAATTTGTCGCAATTCTTACTTTTTTTCTCAGAATTCTGACTTTTTCTTGAAATTTTCTTCTGAATTGTGAGATAACATGTCACAATGACCTTTTTTAAAATTATTTTTCCACAGCTGACGGCCGGTGTGCTTGAGAACGGCGCGGCCGGCGGGCTTGCGGCAACCACAGGTGACGACCCCGGGCTGGACTCCGCTTCGTCCACGGGGAAAGCCGATCCGGCAATCCACAGCGCGAAGTTGTTGTATTTCCTCAGCGACCAGCACGGATCAGCTCCAGGCATGACGAAGCAGATATCGTCCTCTTTTGGAAGGCCAAACAAAGTAGTTTCGCTTTCACAACGAAGCACACAGCGTCTTCACGACATGGCGTCAGAATACTACAGCGAGAATAAAAGTTACGCCTTCTTTCTTTGCGTGAACATTTGGGCGGCATTATGCAAATCTTCCCACATCGTGACGTAGATATGTGGGGGCGTGTTAGAACGAGCCGTTTTAGGTAGGTGTGGTTGACTCTTAACTTTTATAAAGAATATCTCTTTGGATTTGAGACTTTAGTCTTTGCAACTTTACAGATCTTCTTTATGCACCAAGAGCTTGTAACACTCCAAAGAGAAAGGAAAAATTGAAATCGCATCATATGACCCCTTTAAATAGAGTAAACTCAATTCAGCTTCCTGTGTGTTTTGGCCAATTCCATCTAAATTCCAACTCATGGCCTGAAATGGATACTATAGGGCATGAGTCATATGGACTGATTTTACAGTAGTTTTATAGTGTCCTTGATGCTTGGCAGTATGAATCACCTTCACTTTGGCATCTTGGGCAACTTGGGCATCTTTTCTTATCTCGCGTTGCATGGGTGAAAGAAAACAGTACAGGGTTAGAAGACATGGTGACAAGCAAACAACATTCAGTTTTCTCAAACTATATGTCTGAAACTACATGCAACAAAGTCCTTTCAAAACAAAGTGGAAAAAGAGATCTATGTGAGTGAGGTGGGCTTTTGATGCACAAAAAATTCTGTAAATAAGCCAATAAAACACCCATCAGCGAAATTCTCGACATTCTTGACAAATCAAGGCATCTGTTGCTAAGTAAATCAAGGACAACACCATTTTTGTGGTCAACTTTCTGGATATCTATTGAAATGGAGGTCGTGGAGGTGCAGAATGAGAGATGGAGATGAGGAATGTTTCACGCCCATGTGAAGCAGTGATGGAGAGGAGAAGGTTTGGGAATTAATGGGGCTTGGGTTTCTTGAAGATCTTCAAATTGAGGGAGGTGTTTGCATATGGATGTGGGAAACAGGCTGGTGTGTGTGAGCCAGAGAATCATGAGCACAGAAAATGATGATTAATCTCACAAAGGACTTGATTCATGGGCTACTGTGCTCTAGTTAGTAGCATGTTTCGCTGGGGAAGTTCAACTTGTAATTGCTCAATTATTTTCAACACGAGGGAAGATTGAATGCTCTGATCCAAAACCTAGTGAGCTGCCTACAAAGATGGCACTTTAACACAGCACAGGTGTGCTATCAGTGCACAAAAACTACTGAGCTACCTTGTACTGTAAAAATCCGTAAAGCACCCCTGTCTCATAATGCATGATCAGTAAAATAAAATAAAAAAAATCTAAAATGGAGAGCAAGAAAAAAGATAATGAAAAATTATTTAATATAAATTAGGAAACAAATAATAAATAATAATAATTATTAAATAATAATAATTGTAAAAAATAAATAAATACATAAATATATATAAATAAATAAATGTATCCTGTGACATCTAAAGCTAAACTGTTAAAAAAAATAACACAATTTAAAAAAAGAATAATCACAACTGTAATAACAGTTGAGCACAATGCTGAGCTGTCCACTTGACTACAGCGGACAGTAGGACTATAATATTTAATTACAGTTCATTTACAGTATTATGAACAATCCCATAAAGCATTGCAGAAAGATCAGATGAAAAAAATTCTAAAATAGTGGGAAAGAAAAAAGATAATTACAAGGATTATTTTATTAAAATAAATTATTATTTCATTATAAATAAAATATTTAAATTTTATATTATAATATTCAATTTAAAATAAAAATAAAAAAAATAGCATTTTATTAAATAAAATATTCTAATTTAAAATTAATGTTTCGCATTTTTACAAAATGTTTAAAAATAAATCAATTAAAAAATATTTTATATTTCCTAAATATTTTAGGATTACCTAAAAAAATTTATTGATATACTGTATATATATATATAGAATACATTTTTTGAAAGCATCATGTTGTCAGCAGCATGTAATGTATTTAAATTTTATATTATAATATTCAATTTAAAATCTAAATAAAAAAAATAGCATTTTATTAAATAAAATATTCTAATTTAAAATTAATGTTTCGCATTTTTACAAAATGTTTAAAAATAAATCAATTAAAAAATATTTTATATTTCCTAAATATTTTAGGATTACCTAAAAAAATTTATTGATATACTGTATATATATATATAGAATACATTTTTTGAAAGTATCATGTTGTCAGCAGCATGTAATGTCAAACTCTACTAAGTCATTGAGTTGAGTCTCTAACAGGCAACATACAGCAAAGTTTTCAGAACTTAATGTTCTCTCAACACACACATTTTCCAAAGTCACACAGAAAAAAAGGGAAATGTTTACACATTTCTTTCTGTTCTGGACAAACAGTCACGACGATCCCATAAAGTGCTTCTCTAGCGAGGTGCGATGTTTTAGTGGGAACATGAAGAAAAGAACAGTGTGTTAAATACACTCATTCTAACGGAGCGTGATGTTCTGATGAATCTGGAAAGTTTTCTTGTTCCCAAACTCTGCCATCTGTCACAGGGAGAAAGAACACGGAGAACCACCGCAGGATTTAAACAGAGATAAAAGTCTGTCTCTACTGTGTTTTGATTCTTAATTGAATGAGAGAGAAAACCAGAGAGAGAGAGAGAGAGAGAGAGAGAGAGAGAGAGAGAGAGACCAACAGGGAAGCAACAATAACAGAATATGAAAAAGCCTTAACAAGCGTCCTGCTGTTAGACATTAATATTCAAGTTCTGTCATTTTCTTTTCTTTAATTACAAGAATTTATGAAGACTCTGAGAATCTTACGACCTTGGCAGCCAGTTAGCAAACTAAAACTGCAGATTATCTGTATTAAACTAGATTTTTACATTTTATGAAAAAGTGAGTGGTGCAGTGAGCAGCGCTATTTTACTATTCGTTTTTTCATATTAGACTTTTTTAATTTCTCTTTTCACTTTAAAGTTTTAGTAATTTTGTAAATTAGTTTTTTTTTCCCATTAATTTTTTATTTTTCTTATTTTACTTAAACAAGAAATGCTGCCTTGGCAACTAGCTGAAATAAAATAAGTTAAATATTTTTACATTTGATTTTATTTCAGTTAATGTTTATTTTAGGCAACAACATTTTATATTTATGATTTAATTTATTTTGGATTCTACTTCTACTATCCTACTTATCAGCCATCAGATGACAGTTGAGAGCCAACTTTACTGAACAATTTGAGAAATTATTCATGACTATACCACAATTACTTATGCAATAATGAGTAATACTTATGATTAAGTATGAGAACTAGTGATGCTGATAAACAGAACACCACTAACTATCAACTAAATATCAACGTAATATCTGTCTATTCAGACGTCAGACGCAAAACCCAAAATAAACTTCAATAATTGCACTTGGGTGGGTCAGAAACGCAAACAGTCTCAGTCTCTGCCTCAGGTTATGTAAGGACAAAGAGGTCTAACATGGAGTTCCTCCAGAATGAAACCATTCAGGTGAGGATTACCCACACACACAAACTCATCCCATCATCTGATGGTGGATATTTACGGGTAAATAAGCAAACAAATTATGGCAGGAAAGCTGGTTCTGCGAAATGTCTTTTTTGTTCTCACGTTGCAGTAGCTTCATCTCCTCTACCTTGATGGGTCTCAGGTCCATGTTTTCCAGGCGCTAAGAGGATATTTCGGCTGATTGGCCCAGTGTGAGAGCAGCAGGAACACAGATCACCATTAACTCAGGCTCATCTGTGGTCAGCCGAGGTGCAGCCCTTGTTGCTTTCTGCGGAAAGAAGTTATTTCTTCATATCTTGCTCAGAACTCAAGGTCAGGTCGTTCAAAATAGATTTACAATGATTGCAAATTTCTTAACTGATGTAACTGACGAAGATAATTCTCAGAAAGAAGATTTCTAAGAATAACCAAATGAGAAACATTTAGGGTCAGTAAGTAAGTGTTTTTTTTTTTTTAAGAAATTATAATTTTTCAGGAAGGATGAATTACATTTATCAAAAGTGATATGTAACAGTTATAATGTTACAAAAGATTCCTATTTCAAGTAAATTATGTTGTTTTAAACCTTCTATTCAAAGAACCCTGAAAAAAATGCATCGTTTACACCAAAATATTAAAGCAGCACAATGTTTTAAACATTGATAATAAGAAGACATTTTTCATTAGCACCAAAGCACATTATAATGATTTCTGAAGGATCATGTGACACTGAAGACTGGAGTATATATATATATATATATAAAACCTGTTATTTTAAATTGTAATATTTCACAATATTATATAAAAATATTAAATATAATAAAATTAAATAAAATACAAAAATAAAATATATAAAATAAAAAAATTATTGTTTAAAGCCTTATACACAATTCTTAAAAATACAATAAAATAAAATTAAAAACAGAAAATAAATTTCAAAATGTATATTTAAATAATTAATTCTGTATAAAACAAAAATATAATTGAATCTAAAATCAAATCAAATTTAAACCAGTTATTTTAAATTGTAATAATATATCACAATATTATTGTTTTACTGTGTTTTCAATCAAATAAATGCAGCCTTGGTGAGCATAAGAGACTTCTTTCAAAAACATTAAATAAATCTTTCTGCCCCCAAAGTTTTGAACTGTAGTGCATTTAGTTGAACACTTTGTTTGATTTTTATGTACACTTACTGTGTTTTTAGTATGTGTTTATACACTCTATATATAAATGTCCCCAATGAGCTGTTTTTGTCTGTTGTTTGTTGACAATGGTGTCATGAGAGCAGAGGTGACGGGGTGTGTTGGCTGTTTTGGAGTGAATGTGTGGTTGGGTGTGAAGTCACACACTCCGTCTGAGTGGATCACAGTGAATCACAGCTGCTGTCTGGACATGTTCATCATAGCTCACACCTTCCACAGCTGATATGTCACTCCTGGCCTTCAATCAAGTGGCCAATAGATCTCATAGATCATCAGTCTACATCTTGATGAGGCCTAACTGCACGCCAACCCTCTGAATCCAGAAATGAAAATCCTGTCATCATTTATTCTGTCTTATTTTCTTCCAAATCTGTGTGACTTACTTTCTTCTGTGAAACAAAAAAAAGAGGATTTTTTTTGAAAGTCAACTGGACACATGGGCTGCGCTAGGGAGGGGCTAGCAGGTGCTCCAGCACCCCCAAGCAAGACCAAAGCACCCCCATACATAAAAAAGATGAAATAAAATCAAAAACATTTGACTCATTACACATGCGTAACTCGTGCAATGCAATACATCGTGACGTGATTTGCAGTCGCACATTTCAATGTCATAGCATTTTATTTAAAAAATGGATCGGTTCCTTGTGCCAAGTAGGCCTGCCCCCGACTAAACATTTTTGTAGGCAACTAGTCGCACGTTTATATTAAGTTGATTAATATAATAACCTACTCAACCATCCTTTAATAGGCATTTAGGCGTATTATAGCCTATTCCGCGCTCAAGCGTGCGCATAAAGCTTGCCGCAAAGCACCGGCAAAAGTAATGATTAGTAATGATGCGTTGGGGAAAAAGAAGACATTTTTTATTATTTATTACTAAAGTAGTGCTTTCTCAGTCAATGTCGGATGCAAAGATGAAGTTGCCAAATGCCGACGCTGCTAGCCATCTCCACAGTAGGCCTAATGGACGTGCCTTTAATAGAGAAATGCACATTTTCATACGGACTACATAATTAAAGAAGATTTGTTTTTTTATTTGAATTGGATCGTTTAATAGAAGTCATTTCAAGCTTTCTATAGTCTAGATTCATTTCTCATGTCTGTGAGCTGGTTCATTGTTGTGACGCGCTCCATTCACGGAGACTGCATGCAAAAAGCGCATCCAAAAATGTTAAGTTCTTTCCGCAGGAAAAAAAAATGTAAGGGATTGTGCAGGTGCCTCCATGTCATAGCCTACATTAAGTGCGATAATACTCCCACACTCCTCATGAACACTTGAAATGCGACTATATAGCGATTTTATTATTCATATTCAGGTTATATATATACTGTATATACAGTATATATATACAGTGGGGCAAAAAAGTATTTAGTCAGCTTTGGTTATATTTACTATTAATTGCCCAGCTCCCCCTTGTCAATGATCTAGCACCCCCTCAGCACCTGCGTTCAAAATTCTCTGGCTGGACACCATTGAAAATTAAATCAACTGGACACAAAAAAATCATAACCTTTTGTCTTACACTGAAAAAAGTAAGTCATACAAGCTTGGAATGGCATAAGGGTGCTAATAATTACAGAATTTATTTTCTTTTTTTTGGTAAACTATGCTTTTAAAAACACGCGCGCGCGCACGCACGCACACGCACACACACACTTAATCAAGTATCCTGCACACATAAGGACCTTCCTATTTTATGAAGCCATCATAATTATAGCCTCACCTTAGACTAACCTTAGGCCTCCACCTTTAAAGCCTTAAAGTCAACATGTTATCAGAATTGACCTGGGTGTCCTCCTTAAGAATTGCTCCTGGTCTTATTGAGCATGATTCATCAGTACATGTCATTCTGCAACCCATAAAAATACTGGTTCTTCACTGGCATTTATAGTTCCATGAAGAACCTTTGACATCCAATGGATCTTCTAATGGACAAAAGATTCTTTATAGTGGAAAACGGTTCTTTAGATTATGAAATGTTCTCCGCACTAACAGAAAGGTTCTTTTAAGAACTATCCACTAAAAGGTTCTTTGAGGAATCAAAAATGGCTCTTTTATGGCATTCATTAAAAACCTTCAAATAACATTCAATCAAATCGACTGATT
>NW_015505491.1:34412-57348 GCF_001515645.1 Sinocyclocheilus grahami
ATGCTGATTTTGTGCTTATTATTGGTGCTCAATTAATGGTTCTTAATATTATCAGCTTTTTTTATTTTTTTTTGGAAACAGTTCTACTTTGAGGATTCTTTGATGAATACAGCCTTTATTTGAATAAATCTTTTGTAATTTTATAAATGTCTTTACTGTCACTTTAAAGCAATTTAATGTGCCCTTGCTGAATAGAGGTTTTAAAGGGTTAGTTCACCCCAAAAATGAAAATTATGTCATTAATTACTCACCCTCATGTCGTTTCAAACCCGTAAGACCTTCGTTCATCTTCTGAACACAAATGAAGATATTTTTGATGGAATCTGAGAGCTGTCTCACCCTGCATAGACAGCAACGCAACTGAAATGTTCCCAAGTCCAGAGACGTAGCAAGGAGATCGGTAAAATAATCCATGTGACATCAGGGGTTCAACCGTAATTATACGAAGAATTATATTATGCGCAAAAGAAAAAAAAAAGAACGACTTTATTCAACAATTCGTCTCCTCCACATCACCCTGGTGCCATTTTGGAGAATATCCGCTGGACGTTGCTGTTTTGTGTCCGCTGTTTCTGTTCAGATCAAATCACAACAACGTAGGAAACAGATCCGGTGTGACGCAGCTGACACAGAACAGCATTCGTTGTTTAGTCCAGCTGATACTCTCCAAAAAGGCGCTACAGGGTGATGCGGAGGAGACGAATTGTTGAATAAAGTGTTTTTTTTCTTTTGCGCACAAAAAGTATTAACGTAGCTTTGTATAATTGCGGTTGAACCACTGATGTCACATGGATTCTTTTACCAATCTCCTTGCTACGTCTCTGGACTTGGGAACATTTCAGTTGTGTTGCTGTCTATGCAGCGTCAGACAGCTCTCAGATTCCATCAAAAATATCTTAATTTGTGTTCCGAAGATGAACGAAGGTCTTACGGGTTTGAAACGACATGAGGGTGAGTAATTAATGACAGAATTTTCATTTTTGGGTGAACTAACCCTTTAAGTATATTTTATATACATCTATAAAATCTAAAACAAAAATAATATAAAAATAAACAATATATATAAAATAATTATTGCTAATGCATTAAATAAAATACAGAAAATATTGAAAATGTAGAAAACAGAATTATTGAATCAACTAAAATTTCTAATTCATTTTATCCTTAATTCTAAGATTTCTAAAACATAAACACCATACTAGAATCTTATGATTGGCTGAGAGTCTTCTATCTGGACTCCATGTAAGAATGTAAAGCTTCTTTGTAGCATGTTAGGCTTCCTCATACTCCTCCTCCTCCTTTCTGCCCCACAGGTATTCAGCCGAAAGAATTGGACAGGTTGACTCGAGCAGTGCTGTTGTTATCTAGCGCCTGCACATGTCTGCATGTGGACAAAACCCATCAGTGTAACCACTGGAGCGGCAGCCATCTTATCATGAACAGAACCAGCGCTGCTAGAGCTCATTCTCCCCCCGTTCCCGCACTGGACCCCAGCGGTCACGTCAAACGGATATGACTGAAGCATCTCGGCTCTTGACACCTCTGAGATTACAGGACTGGGAATTAGACATCATCCTTCGGAAGAGACTATCAACCCCTGACACACTGTACATGTTCAGCATGGCATGATAAACACTCTGCGTGTGTTAACATGACATTAAAGCAATTGTTCTTTATTGATCCCTGATAAACCCTTATTAATCTTAATCTAAGTTCAAAATCCAAAAATTCCCAATGGTCCATCTTCTGTCAGTGCTGCTTGCTTACATAAGGGAATTCCTTTTTTTAATGGGCTATAGGCCCACACCTGGCTGGATTTAAATGTAAATGTGAACATTTTAAAAGCAAAATGTGTTATACCGATCTGATGGTACTACAGTATATAGCTAAAATCAAGCGTAGCGTTAGTTCTGGCAGGTCACGTTAGTCAAGCTCGCATCAGCTGACTTTCAGCTGATCCCTATCTACCTAGGAATACGACACCTATCTAAGTATTCATATATAAGGTCCCTCAGTATTATCAGCAATTTTCGCATTGCTCAATATCTAATTACCCTCCTCCATCCCCAGCTCCTCTTCTGTAAGTCAGGATTCAGCCTTCTGATTATCCTTTGAATCAGACCAATTCTAAAATGTGTACATAAAATTATTGAACTTTAACGATATCTGCAATACATTTATGTTGGTTCTGTTCTGTTTACCCTGGGGGGAAAAAAAACTGTAAAATTGTGAGATATTACTTCAATTTCTAATATTGGTTTTCTGTTTTAATATACTTTAAAATATAATTGATTTCTGTGATCAAAGCTGAATTTTTATCAGCCATTACTGCAGTCTTCAATGTCACATGATCCTTCAGAAATCTTTCTAATATGCTGATTTATTATCAGTGCTGGAAAGTGTTGTGCTGCTTCATGTTTTTTTTTTTTTTTTTTGAAACTTGGATACTTTTTTTTTGTTTTTTTTTTTTTTCCCCGGGGGGGGGGGGGGGTTATCGCTGCTCTCCCTGCTCTCGTCCATGCTAGACTGCATGGATGCGCAGGGAGTTCTTGCCCAGAACAGAACTATACCGCCAATCCAAACTGTATGCTAATTGTCAATCATCTTTGATGATAGTGGTCCTGACAAAAATATGTAATCATTGACAAAAGGCAAGGAGTATTGTAGAAGTTTGTGAATGATATGCATTCAAAAAAAGGAAACTTGCAGAACACTCTGCAGGCACATTTTTCCAAGTAAATATATTTCTAAAGGTGCTGTTGACGTGAAAATCTCACCAGATATTGGTAACAACCCAAGTAATCCATACATACAAAGAAAACAAAACAAATAAGTTCAGAAATTAAGTTATGTGCAATAAAATGGAATGACACAGGGAAAAAGTATTGAACCACTGAAATGTATTTAATACATTGTACAAAAGCCTTTGTTGGTTATGACAGCTTCAAGATGCCTCCTGTATGGAGAAACTAGTGGCATGCATTGCTCAGGTGTGATTTTGGCCCATTCTTCCACACAAACAGTCTTAAAATCTTGAAGGTTCTGTGGGCCTCTTCTATGAACTCTGATCTTTAGTTCTTATTTTCTATTGGACTCATGTCAGGTGATTGGCTGAGCCATTCTAGCAGCTTTATTTTCTTTTTCTGAAACCAATTGAGAGTTTCCTTGGCTGTGTTTGGGATCATTGTCTTGCTGAAATGTCCACCCTTGTTTCATCTTTATCATCCTGGTACTGTAGGTGTTGGGACTGAACCAGCTAATATTCATTTCCACTGATTTTCTAATTACTGATAGATTTCAGCTGGTGTCCTGGCTTTCCATGCCTTTTGCACCTCCCTTTCTTCGTGTGTTCAATACTTTCCCCCTGTGCCATTCTATTTTATTACACACAACTTAATTTCTGAACTTATTTGTTTTGTTATCTTTGTATGTATGGGTTACTTGGGTTGTTACCGACATCTGGTGAAAAATTCAAGTCAACAGCACCTTTAGAAATATATTTACTGAGAAAAATGGTGACATGTTCAATACTTATTATTATAATATAATATAATATAATATAATATAATAAATTGCAGTATTTGTCCGGCACAAAAACAACAAAGATCTCAATTACGGTGACTGAATTAAATCTACTCTAAATACAACAAATTAAAGTAGAAAATCTATATAATCAAAAGCTCAGTATATAAATAGGTCAAAAACAGGGACTGACTACAGCATTTAACCTAACGTTTCCATTTAAAAAATAAATAAAATTTAATGCAGGGACTGAATGAATCACTGAATCTCTTTTCTGAACAAGTTCACTGAAAGAAGCCATCCAAATGAAATGATTCCCTGCTAAAGATTGTTGCACCACAAAATCACAAATACATTTATTTGATTATTGCAATTAAATACAATTTATCAGTTTATATCTTTAATTTTGAAATGAGAGCAGTATTTACCGCCATACAAAAACAACAAAGACCTCAAGTAGGGTGACAAAATTATCTACACTACACAACTAATAAAACTAGAGCCCACTTAAAAAAATTTTTTTTTTTAAATTTCATTAAATCATTAAAAAAAAGATGGAAAATGCCATGCAGGAACTGAATGAATCACTAAATCTTTTTTTTCTTCTCAGAATCAATTCATTGAAATGAATCATCCAAATAACATGAGTCACTAAAATAATTCATTCTAAAAACATTACAAAAAATGTATGCCATTTCTTTGCCTCTAACATAAAGGTTTCAAAAGAGGGTTTTCACAGCAATGTTATAAAAGAACCATTTTTGGTTCCCCAAAGAACCTTTCAGTGATCAGTTCTTTAAAGAAACATTTCAGTTCATATGAACATTTTAATAATCTCAAGAACCTTTTTCCTTTATTGTTTTATTCTTTCAAGCTGGGTTCACTGCTAAAGACTTGTTGCACCACAAAATACATTGATATTTATGTGTATTTGTCTAGTTCTTTCCCACAATCCTTTGCTGTGAAGCAAATGATAAATGAATGATAAAGCGGTGTGACCGCCAGAGCGGGAACACACGTAAAGCCGAGGTTTATGAGCAAGGTGAAATGTGATATGAAGCCACGACATTTTCCTCGCAGAAACTCCCCATCTGCTCAATAATTCACACACCGTCTGCTCAATCGGCCTCCCACAAGCCATCAGTGCCAGACGTGGTGACAGACACCAGAACAGAAGTGCTTCAGCACGGTGACTGAAACATAGGAAATGCTGTGGACCAGGGGCGGGGTCAGAGGCCGTCGCTCAGGGCATCTCTATGACGAGCAGTCTCAGCATAGCCCACTCTGACATGCTCTGCCCACTCTCTTCAGCTCTATATATAGACGTGCTCCGCTTCTGTCCACCTGCCAGAGGGTCTAAAAATAGCAGCATGCTCATTTTCCTTCGCTCCAGCTCCGCATCGGGCTGGCCGATTAACTTTCAAACCGCAGTAAGATGGGGGTGGAGATGGAAGGATATACACTGATATCCTTGTAGTTGTACATGTCTTTCACAAATGTCCTGCAGCAATGTGGCTTCCGTGGATAACACCATTAAACATGATGGCCTCCCTCAGATTGTTTACTGTAAATCACATTTTATAAAATGGGCTCTAAAATCTGATTGGAAGAGCCTTGTTCATTATAAGTCTGGCATGAACGACTGTCATGCATTTTGTTGAGGAAAGGTGTCGCATTAATATTCTGAGCAATTTTATCTGCGATTTTCGAGGAAAAAAAAAACTATTTTAAACATTGACCCAGTAAGCAACCACACAGCAATCACCCAGAACACAATAGCAACTACCTAGCAACCACCTAGCAAAACACACATAAAAATAGGGGTGCACTGATATTAAAATTCTAGTCGATACTAATGAGCCAATAATTATTGTGATGTTATGGCAGACAAAAAAAAATAAAAATGTCATTATTATATAGTATGAACATTTGTGCAAATTAATAATGATGCACTGGTATTACAATTCTAGCTAATACTGATAAGGCAATGATTATTGTGATGTTATGGCAGATAACCAATAAAAAAAATAAAAGTATATAGGCTGTATATTAACTTATTGGGAGAAAACCAGTAGTTCTATCTGAAATCAGACATTTGAGCACCCCCTCATAGCCAAAATAGCATGCTCATAACACTCCACGAATATTCGACTGTGAGATTGGTAGTCGAATCAGGCTCCTCCTATTGAAGCATTGAATCTTGGACTATTCAGGGTCAACCTTATAAACTAATGATTACTGTCATGTTATGGCAGATAACTGTTTATTTCGAAAAAAATTTAGAATGTAGTTAAAATGTAGAAAATATAAAAATCAAAGTGAACTTATCATATTGCTAATGCAGAAATTTTATAGAGGTTGTAAGCCACTTGAGGCCATGCAGTACAGTTATTTTCCCCATGGTAAAAATAAGTTTAGCTTTTTTATTTATTCTTGTGTTAAGATGGAATGCAGGTTTTTAATGAATATTCATGAATAGTGAGTATGAATATTCATTAATCCAGGTCAAAGTTAATTGAAAATGCATAAATAAGCACTGTAAGCAATTACAGTGAAATGGAAGATTTAGTTAACAAGAGTGAGAATTGTTGACTTTGTCCTCACAGCATAATGAGTGGAATGTATGAATAACAGACTGGCTTCCTTGTCCAGCTGCTCTCTGTTTGTTTCTATGTTTGCCTATATGGAAGTGTTACATAAGCAGGTGAGACAGGATAAAGAGTAAAATCACAGTACATTCCCTGTCCCTAAGAAGGAACATTTCCTTCTTCCTGATCTCAGTGTTCAGTCCACTGCTCGTACGCAGAAACAGGAAGTCAACAGACAGTCAAGCGTTCCATTTCAACAGGAAAAAATGCCTATAAAAGATGTCATGACACTGGCACCACATAGCAAACAGTAAATGACCATAAACTGAATCCCTCTGAAAAACACACAAGCTAAAAATACCTATGCGTTAAAAATATGCTCAGAGTTTACCGTAAACGCAAAGCAACATTTTCCACATAAGACACATTGCTTGTGAGGATGAAAGAAATACTGCCCTCAAAGAAATGTCTGTTTTCCTTCTATTCATTCTTGGAATAACAATTACAGTTAGATTATTGTTTTTACATTATTTTGCCAAACATCTATAGTTACCAAAACCATCTGTTTTCTGATGTTTGCAAAAGGCAAAAATTACAAAAATTACATATCTATCTATCTGTCTGTCTGTCAGTCAGGGAATAGGCTGGATTCAGATGCGGGTACAACAGAGGCTTTATTGAACAGAGAATGATGACAACGGGCAATGAGCGTCTCTGCGGACAGTTTGTGTTGACGTGGAATCCTCTACCACACAGATGGGTGGATAGCAGCGGCTGGAACAAGCCACAACTGGAGACGAAGCCGGCAGGGCAGCTCGCTAATCTGAGCGAGAGGCTGAGCAACCCAATAACGGGATCGCAGAGTCCCAGGGTAGGCGGATGCCGAAGGGAGCCCACGGGTTTCCGAATGCACAGAGAGGTGCAAGAAAATATACAGGCAGCTACGAGCACTGGAGCCTGAACGTGACAAGACAGGACTGGTAAGCAATACTAACTATGACAGTCAGAGCAAGGGAATAATCACAACAGTCTGACAAAAGACAGAGAAACACGAGGAGCTATACGGGGAAGCTAATGAGATAACAAGAACCTGATGTGAAACAAGAATCTAGCGAGCAGAGAAACAAGGAGGGCAGGGAAACAATCATGCTGACAATGCGCACGTGGCGAGCTGTCAAAACAAGCCACGCACACAACAACAACACAACACCCAAACAGCAAAGAACAGGTGATCAGACCCAAGACCCGACAGTAACCCCCCTTCCCAGGAGAGCCACCAGGCACCCCAGGAGGAGGCCCACCTTGTCGCCGATGGAAGTCCTTGATCAACGAATGGTCCAAAATGTCCCGGGACGGCACCCAGCATCTCTCCTCTGGACCATAACCCTCCCAGTCCACAAGATACTGAAACCCTCTGCCACGGCGCCGCTCGTCGAGTAATCTCCTAACCGTATAGGTAGGGGAGCCATCCACAAGATCGCCGTCAGGGTTAAGGGGAGAAGAAAACACAGGTTTAACCCTAGAGACATGAAACACAGGGTGAACCCGACCAAGAGCAGGAGGGAGCTTGAGCCTGATCGCCACTGGATTAAACACTTTGGTGATGCGGTACGGCCCAATGAATCTGGGCACCAGCTTTCGAGAAGGCGCCTGGAGAGGCAGATCCCTGGTAGAAAGCCATTCCCATTGACCGCACACATAGATTGGAGGAGAGGACCGGCGACGATCGGCGGCTGCCTTGGTTCGTCCCGAGGTTCGGACCAAAACCCTCCTGACTTTCTCCCAGGTGCGGCGGCAGCGCTGAACATCTGCGGCCAGTGTGGGCCACCAGAAGCGTTGACGGATGGCAAAGAACATTCTCCGAATCCCTGGATGGCAGACCAGCCTGGACGCATGACCCCACTGAAGAACTTCAGGGTGCAGCACAGCCGGCACAAGCAACCTGCCCGCCGGGCACCTCCCTGGCACTTGCACCCCTCGACCGGCCTCCTCTACTCGCTGCTCGATACCCCAAGAAAGAGCCCTGACCACCACCCCTTCAGAAAGGATGGCTTCGGCTGCAAGCTCCCCCTCCGGAGCCCCGAACAGGCGCGAGAGAGCGTCGGGCTTGACATTTTTTAACCCTGGCCGGTACGAGAGGGTGAAGTTGAATCGGTCAAAGAAAAGCGCACAGCGGGCCTGACGCCAGCTCAGCCTCTTGGCCGAACGGATATATTCGAGATTCTTGTGATCCGTCCAGACCAAGAAGGGCTGTGCCGACCCCTCCAACCAGTGACGCCTCTCACCCAAGGCCAATCTCACCGCCAACAGTTCTCTATTGCCAATGTCGTAGTTACGTTCTGCAGGGCTGAGATGGCGAGAGAAGGACGCACACGGGTGCACCTTCCCGTCACGGAGGGATCGCTGAGATAGAACTGCGCCAACCCCAAAGTCTGATGCGTCAACCTCGACCATGAACTGGGACACAGGATCTGGAACCAACAGAACAGGTGCAGAGACAAAACGGGACTTTATTGTGTCAAAGGCTGCCTGAGCATCCTGGTTCCACCTGAAAGACACCTTGGTGGAGGTTAATGCCGTGAGTGGAGCAGCGATCTGACCAAAATTCCTGATGTATCGCCGATAGAAGTTGGCAAAACCCAGGAAACGCTTCAGGGCCTTAAGGGAGTCGGGGACTGGCCACTTGGCGACAGCTTCTATCTTAGCAAGGTCTGGTTTAATCCCCCTGGTAGAGATAGAGATGATATGGCCAAGGAACGTAACAGACTCGGCGTGGAATTCGCACTTCTCCGCCTTGACGAACAACTGGTTCTCTAATAGGCGCTGGAGGACCCGTCTAACGTGCTGGGTGTGTAAGTGGAGAGAAGGGGAGAAAATCAGACTATCATCCAAATACACAAAGACGAACTGATTAATAATGTCACCCAGAAAGTTATTGACGAGACCCTGGAAAACGGCCGGAGCATTGGTCAGACCAAAAGGAATAAACAGATACTCGTAGTGTCCCGAGGGGGTGTTGAATGCCGTCTTCCACTCATCCCCCTCCCGAATGCGCACCAGATGGTAGGCGTTGCGGAGGTCTAATTTGGTGAAGTCCGGAGCTCTCTGCAACAATTCAAAAGGAACAAGCCGCAACTGTGGCAGTGGTGACGAAGCCGGCAGGGCAGCTCGCTAATCCGAGCGAGAGGCTGAGCAACCCAATACCGGGACCGCAGAGTCCCAGGGTAGGCAGATGCCGAAGGGAGCCCACGGGCTTCTGAACGCACAGAGAGGTGCAGGAAAATATACAGGCAGCTATGAGCACTGGAGCCTGAACGAGACAAGACAGGACTGGTAAGCAATACTAACTATGACAGTCAGAGCAAGGGAATAATCACAACAGTCTGACAAAAGACAGAGAAACATGAGGAACTATAAGGGGAAGCTAATGAGATAACAAGAACCTGGTGTGAAACAAGAATCTAGCGAGCAGAAAAACAAGGAGGGCGGGGAAACAATCATGCTGACAATGCGCACGTGACAAGCTGTCAAAACAAGCCACGCACACAACAACACAACACCCAAACACAGAGACAGCAAAGAACAGGTGATCAGACCCAAGACCCGACATCTATCTATCTATCTATCTATCTATCTATCTATCTATCTATCTATCTATCTATCTATCTATCTATCTATGTATCTATGCTCATATGATTCAAATGCATGAGTTAAATTTTATATTATTGATATACAAAAACGGCAAAATTATTACACAATCACAACTATCTAATATTTTAGCTGTCTTATTTTAGCATTAACACATTTGACAGAACTGATCTAAAGGTTTATGCTCATAGGATTAAAATGTATTAATTATACACAAATCAGAATTGTCTAATATTTTATCTGTTTTATTTTAGATTTGATAATTTTAATTTAGCAAAATAAAAGTTAAAATGTAGTTATTAAATTTAGGCATAACTGACATATTTACATTCTATATTATATATAATAAATTAAAATACTAAAATAAAAGAGATACTGTCACGAATCTGGTCTATGAACTTCTGTTCACTCACCACCAGAGGTCACCCGCTCGCTACATGTACTCTCACACTACACAGACTGTTACACTATACCCTGGACTACATTTCCCATCATCCATTGCACTGATTGCACACAGCTGTAACCAATCACACGCTCACCTGAAAGCTATTACACACACTATATAACATCTACCCAGATCCTGCTCAAGTCGCCGAGTATTGTCTGTGTTTATTACTCTCCTAGCGATAGCACTTTACGGAGCCAGTTTCAGTTTTGCTAGTTTAGTCATAGTCTCACCTTGCCTGTTTTCCTGTGTTCAGATTCTTGCCTGTGTTTTCGGATTACCCTTTTTGTCTTGCTGTTTCGGACTCTGTTTGCCCCTGCCTGGATTATTGCTATGTACCTGGATTATCTCTCTTTGCCTTGCTCTGTTGGATATTGTTCACCGTCGATCGACCCATGCCTGTTTACTGGACTGTTCTTGTGTTTTACCCATACCATACCTGTTCGCTGGTGTTTCGACCCTGCCTGTGTTTGTGACCACGTCTTTTAATAAAAGCTTTGCACATGGATCTGCACGTCTCATGTTCTGGTTACTCCGTAACAGATACAATATTACACGATTATGATTTGTGTAGTAATAGTGCCATTTTTGCTCACTACACGATTCAAATTCATGTTATTATACTATTACTATTATTATTATTATTCATTGAGTGTCTAAACTTTTGAGAGGCAGTATATATTTTATAATTTAAAAAGGGACCCAATTAGTGTATTATTGTAGTGGTGTGCATTTAAGACACATCCCTTGGCCATTTCACTGCTGCAGGCTAATTTAATCTCATGAAGTCGAGTTCACATCATCCTGTTTGGTAGTACTTCACAGCTAATACTTAGAAGATAACTCTTTTCAACATGTGCTAATAGGCACATGGATAATTTGAAGCATTTATCAAAACTGAAGAGACTGTCATGCCTCACCGGCTTGGGAATTTAACATAGGTAGAGGTTGCTTTGTGTGTCACTAAAATACATTAACCATGTTTGACAGACAGGAAGAGGTGCATTATGGATCGAATGGGATTCACATGAATAAACCAGTAGCAGGAAGCGCTGGTTACATTAAGATGTGTTCAGGACACACAGCACTTTTAATACAGCATGGAAAATAATCAATATCACTGCTTCCTGGAGCAGGATCTAGCAATTCACTGGATGAGAGAAATCTGATGCTTCCGTTTGTTAGGATCCCTGGGGCGCTAACATACAAATCACATGCAGCATGGATGTAGTGTGCTTTAGGTGGATTATAGTGGGATATAGTATCTGAATCGGGATGTAATACAGCAAAAGAGCAAATACAAAGAGGAACATCTCAGTTTAGCTTACAGTGTTTCAGAATTGTGTCTCTGTTAATCACTACTTCATTACTTTTGCACTTTAGACCTACATAGCAATTATTATTGTATATACACATATATAAGAAATATATAAGAAATCAAAAATAATTAAGGAAATAATATAATTTTATATACATATATATACAGGTGCATATATTCTTGATTCATTACATGTAAACATTCCAAAAGTTTTTTTGTTTTAATTTTGATGATTAGAGCTTATAGCTCATGAAAGTCAAAAATTCAGTATCTCAAAATATTAGAATATTTCGTAAGATCAATCAAAAAAGGTTCTTTAAAGTATGTTAATTTATGCACTCAATACTTGGTCGGGGCTTCTTTAGCACAAATTCCAGAATCAGTGAGGTGTGGCATGGAAGCGATCAGCCTGTGGCACTGCTGAGGCACTATTGAGCCTTCAGATCGTCTGGATTGTTGGATTGACTGTTTCTCATCTTTCTCTTGAAAAGAAAAGGTTCAGGTTAGGCATGTTGGCTGGCCAATCAAGCACAGTAATATCACGGTCAGCAAACCACTTGGAAGTGGTTTTGGCACTGTGGGCAGGTGCTAAAGTCCTGTTGGAAAAGGAAATCAGCATCTCCATAAAGCTTGTCAGCAGATGGAAGCATAAAGTGCTCCAAAATCTCCTGGTAAACGGCTTCATTGACTTTGGACTTGATAAAACACAATGGACCAACACAAGCAGATGTCACGGCACCGCCAAATCATCACTGACTTCGGAAACTTCACACTGGACTTCAAGCAGCTTGGATTCTGTGCCTCTCCAGTCTTCCTCCAGACTCCAGACCTTGATTTCCAAATTAAATGATAAATTTACTTTTATCTGAAAAGAGGACTTTGGACCACTGAGCAACAGTCCAGTTCTTTTTCTCCTTAGCGCAGGTAAGATACTTCTGATGTTGTTTCTGTTTAAGAAGTGGTTTGGTAGCCCTTTTCCTGGAGACGTCTGAGCGTGGTGACTCTTGATGCTCTGACTCCAGCTTCAGTCCACTCCTTGTGAAGCTCTCCCAAGTGTTTGAATCGGCTTTGCTTGACAGTATTCTCAAGCTTGCGGTCATCCCTGTTGCTTGTGCACCATTCCTACCTAATTTCTTCCTTCCAGTCAACTTTGAATTTAATATGCTTTGATACAGCACTCTGTGAACAGCCACCCCTTTCAGTAATGACCTTCTGTGACTTACCCTCTTTGTGGATGGTGTCAATGATTGTCTTCTGGACCATTGCCAAGTCAGCATTCTTCCCCATTACTGTGGTTTCAAAGAACAAGATATACCCGGAATTTATACTGTAAGGATGGTCATTTAATGAAACTCAAATGTAAATATTCAAATATTTTGAGATACTGAATTTTTGACTTTCATGAGCTGTAAGCTCTAATCATCAAAATTAAAACAAAACACTTTTGAAATGTTTTACTTTACATGTAATGAAACTTTTTTTTGAAAATTATTTCAAAAGGTGAAATTTCATATATTCTAGATGCACCTATATATACAGTATATATATATATATAAATTATATAAAATATTTAATAAAATTGTAAATATATTATAATTAAATAAGATAGAAATTTAGAAAAAACATTTAGAATTAATTCTAAAAAAGTATACTATGTATGTATGTATGTATGTATGTATGTATATATATATATATATATATATATATAGTAAAAAAAAAAAAGTACAAATAGTATGTACAGTAATCGTATATAATACACGACTTTTAATTAAACCCAGGTGAGGATTCTGGGATTCATTTTATTTATTTATTTATTTATTTATTTTTGGACTTATGCTGCCCATCCTGACTATGATATGAGAAAGCAATAACAGCCTATATGGGTAAGCAAATGCTTCCCATAACCAAGACCCAACCTACTTAAAATATAATAGCAGAATAATACAAACATTCACATGATCTACTCAATGACTGAATATGCTTTCATTACAGTGTACTGCAATGTTGATCCTTATAGGAAGAAAGTATAATTTCATTCTTTGTGCATAGCATCTATCACATGTTGCCAATTACTTTATACAATAATTTAAAACCCGTAGGTTTTAAAAATGAAAGAGAAATGACTTTACAGTAAATACATATTATATTTTATAACTTTAAAATATAATAAAAACTATAACACATGTAATATTTTTGCAGTTTTGGAGTAGTTCACTGAAATAGGCAGAAGTGCTCTCTATTGTGAATATTTGCATATTTGAGTATTGAAGGTGTGGTCTAAACACTTCATGTCATGACCAGCAACAAACAAGAACAATCATCCTGACTCAACAAAACAATGTGAACTATTTCACAGATAAAGAAACCATTTCTTAAACTCAGTGACCTGCATTTCTGCAAGGCCTAATTAATTATTTTACACAACTGAGGGATGAAAGTGGTAACAGTAAGCCACATATGCTGTTCATACACAAAACATTGAAAATAACCTTGAATGTTACTTCAAGAGAACAATTCAAAAGAAAAACCCAAACTCATTCGCCAGTTGCCAAAAGCAACACAGACACATTGTCCAACTGACAACCAGCGAACACGTGCCAGCATATCTCCTCTGTCAGTGGCCACAGAAGAAAAACAAAGGAGCGCTAAAGCCTGAAGCGTGGCCTCTCTCGAACAGTGTAATACAAGGATAAGAAAACCCCATAAACCCCACAGACAAAAACATTAGAGAGGCTGGGATTGCCTCTGTCTGCGGACACGCTGCCCCCAGCACACCGCCAGGCTTTAAACGTCATTCGGTCAGGCTTCAAAGCATAGATATGCCATGACATCAGTGCAGCCAGATTCGGCTGCTGAACAAGGTGCATTCTGGGGTATTTGGCCATGAATAGCCAGCAGCTGAGATGATGTCTTCAGAGCGCTGGACTGAGAGAAACTGAATGACAGACAGGGGCAGACTGACCGTAAGCAATAACACACAACCCTCACTTTCAGCCCTTCACTTGAAAAGAATGTTCTGGGTTCAATATAACTTGTGCTGTATTTATGACATGCTGTTGATAACCACAGAAAAAAATAATTAGCTCATCAGTTTGCAAAAATATGTTGCAGCAGTGTTATAAAATGAAAACCAAAAAGGAAAGCGATCTAAATACAAACTCCAAATCTAACTAAATGGTCAGTTTTAGTTTTAGATAGCAATTTAACTATATATATATATATATATAAAATGAAACATGAAAAGTCCTATATAGTTAGCAACAAAACAAGACTGTGCTAAGAGAATTGACATTCACAGCTATAAAATAAGAATAATCTAAAATACTAAAACTACATTTCTTGAAGTCAGAAATCGCTGGGAAAAAAATCTAAAATTAAAACTAATAATGATAAAGTGAAAACAAACAAATATTACACCAAACTATAAAAAAAAAAAGGCTAATTAAATAAAAATTTAATATAAAAAGAAAAATATTATGAAATAAAAATTAAATAAATACAATTAAAATTAAAATTAAATTCAGAACCATTCAGAGTCATGCTTGCAATGAAAGTCTAAATGAGCAAGATAATGAATTGCAAAAAAAAGGTTACAATTTAAAAAGTATAACTAAACTTGATATGGTCTAACGTATGACAAAAACGCTACTAAAACTTTACATTTTTGTCACAACATGACTATTTGCAAAGAGAAAAACCTACCTGCAGGACATTCAATAAGGATGTTGATAAACCAGAAGTTTATCTGCATAAAACTAAATCACACAAAAAATTATGATAAAAACAAACACTTGGAAGACACATGCACACATAAATACAGAGAACCATGAGCTGTAAATATGGGCTCTCGGTGTTATTCTAGGTTGATGGAATATTGTTAATGGACTGAAACGCAAAAAACTATTTGGAAAAGCGCCATCAAAATTGATTTTTAATAGGTTCTTATGACATGGCCATGAAGCATCGGTGCCTTTGAGTGACACTATTTCAATACATTTCACGTCACACCTGATCTGAAGCCCTGTGAAGGGGAAAGAGGATTTGAACAGAGCCATAGGGAAGAGAGGAATAACTGAGCATTAGGATTGGATAATGTCAATTAATGAATATTAGATTTTTTCATCTTCATTAACACCTTTGCTACTGATGACTGCTTTCCAATTGCTGGTATTTAATAAGAGGCTGATAAAGCACAGAGGAAATATAAATTAATCAATTTCTATTCCGAACACCCACTATGAAACGCCCTGTAAAAACAACCAGACTCATATAAAAATGTCACATCTGACACAGTCACAGCTCCAGGCCTCAGATGGTAAGCCCATGCACCATCTGATTCAAACTGCATGAAAAAAGCACAAGAGATCTCCAAAATGGCAAGTTTCAATCTGATTGGTGGCTTTATGCTATTTGTAGGTTTAATCTGTAAAGCAGCAAGTCGTGTCTATAACGTACCATGTCTTCCACAGTAAGTGCCACTGCAGAAGAAATGGACACACACAAACATAATTTGCAGCAAATAATATATTAACAAATATATAAAATACATTTACTGGCTATAAACATTTATTACAGGCAATAAAACAATTTTATATGATTTGCTTATTTATATGCGTTGTGTATAACACTTATTAATATACAAAGACATTTATATATAAAAGAAAATTTGCTGGCCATAATTATTTCTTATTGGCAACAAAACTGTATTTTACATTGTGTTTATTTATATCTGGGTGTATATAATGTAATAATAATATGTGTGTGTGTGAGTGTGTGTGTAATTTAGCTTTTTGACTGTACTAAACATAGATATAAAATGTACGTTTAGAATACAACGCATTAACGTTGACAGCCTAATCTATATATACATGCACACACATTTAATATACGTGAAGCACACAATAATATAAATATGTATTACTGGTGATGAAACATTTTTACATTATTTGTTTATTTATATGTGTGTGTATGTGCGCGTGTGTGCATATTTTAAGAACAAGAACATTTACATTCGTAAATAAAATAAATAAATACATTTGATGAATATATAAATTTTTAACGTTTTTTTATTTTAATTTATTTTTAATGTATTTGTAATCATTTGTTTACACATATAATACATTTTTTTAAACCGTTTTCAAACAATGCAAAGTACAGTTGCAAGGCCTGTATAAATACATAAAAATTAACCCATAATTTGTGTTATGCACTTTTTGATTTATGTTATAAACTTTCTAAGCGAAGAGTCACACAGGCATAGCTGGTTTTTAGTCTGATCTCTTTTGCAGCTAATTCTAACTGTCAATACTCAAAAGCCTGAGACTGTATTTGACATCGCAGGCAATAAATGTTGCTAAGCAGACACATATATGTGCGAACATTGATTTCCCATTGAAAAGATGATTGCATGGCATAGCTGCACTTTACCACGGTCATCTATTATCTCTTGGTTTCAACCATAGGACAGCAAAACTCGCTATTTATGTTGTCATATCATTACCTCCACATTTCTACCATCACACAATACCATACAAAACCTCAGACAGGCCCGAGTCCCTTGTAATGGAGCAGGACACGAGTAGTGTCTATACTTTAAGGTCATCTCTGAAAACAATCACACTTCCTGTCCTCCCCCACAGCCTCCAGCGGACTTCGAGTATCCCTCATCCTCACAGAACAGGCCTCCACAGCATCCATCCACCACAACGCAGTCATGAGGGAGCCGAGCAAGTGGCCACTCAGCTTCCTGTGTGCTATTAATACTAAACGACCTCCCTGGCCCCTCTCGTTGACACGCACACATATGCACACACACATGTCCTCAGAGGATTGCTAAAGCCAATCGATATCTCTCCAGAACATGCTGAACACACTACCTGCCATGTGAGAGTGCAGAGGCCACGAGTCAGGCCACAAGGTCTGATCCAAACATCCTGTTTGGTGCCACAAAGTCACAATATAGAACTAAATGCACTGAGATTTTACATATAGCCAAGTAGGTCAGGGTTTCTTAATGTGTGAGTCCTGACCTAGATTGGGAATTGAGGTAATGTAGTCCACTGATGAGGCTTTTCATCATTTTCTCCCCTATTTTACAACAGTAAGCATAGTTTTTGCAAAAAGACCATAAAGTACAATTATTTTCCAGATTATGCTTATTTTTTTTTTTTAAATCATCTGAATGGTGCTGCAACTTCTCAAAAGAGACGTATATAATGCAATTAATGTCAAGCACACAAAACGTGCAATATGCACACATTTGGATTTGTGCTGAATGAGAGTGGGGGGGTTGGGGTGTCCCCGAAGCGTGAAACAAATAACGCATTCTACGGAGCCACTAAAAGGTTAGCTGCTTGCTAGCGGTAGCCTGTTGCATTACAGTACATGAAAGTTCACTTACCACATACACAAAGGAGAAATGTCTGATAGGACGATGGTGAATGATTTGCAGATCCTGAGCACCAATGACAAACATCTAATCTTGTCAAATGTGTGGTAAGTACTGCCGCTCTATAGTATAGTCCTTGTGATCTTGTGAATGTCGAAAGTGAAAGTAAAATGAGAGCGCGCAATCGAAAGCGGTTTCAATAGCGGCTCCCTGATGCCCGCAAGTGATGGCATCGCAAGATGGCATCGTCTACCGGCCCAACCCTAGTGCGCATGACGTCACCGTTTTTGTAGTTTACATGGAGACAATAATGGCATCGTTTTCAAAAGTTTGCATTGCATGAATGGCCAAAATACACAAAGTTTTCCATTTTAAGTTGAAAAGGGTGTTGTGTAAATGGTCCCTGATATAGGGGTGTGCGATATATATCATCTGCGATGATATCGTAATTGTTATTTTAATGATGTGTGATTTGACATTATCGAGTATTTTGCAAAAAAACATTTAAAACACCTACAGGGTGCACGCATACATTACGCGCGTGCGCGTTTAGAGTGCGTTCTTTCACTGCATGATTCAGTCTATTATCACAAATTCAAGACATGGGAGCAGAACATTTATATTTATAGCCTAACACTTCACATAGTTCTTTTCTCACGAAGAGTGACATTTTTTTCTCCAAAAAATACCATGATTACAAATGTGATATTGATTTTTTTTTTTACAACAGTTCAATAAACAAGTTAATTAAGAGACTTACGTTTTAGATAACATATTGGCTGTTTTTGCGCTTTTTTGCCAACAAAAATAATTTCAAACATAGCCACAATGCTGTTTTGCGTCTCTGAGCAACATGAGGGCGTTTCGTTCCTGAATGAATTTACCGTTTAAATGATTCGGTTCAATCGTAATTACTCACTTATTAACAATCACTTGCTGCCACCTACTGGTGGTTTTAATTTCACATTTAAAGTATCTTTTTAATATTTAAATAATTTCAAATATCAATATTTAACATTTTAGGTTCAGGTTACTTCAGGTTAAATGCATTCTTGTCCTGCAATAAACAGTGTGTAAATGCATCTAAATGCCACTTCAGATGCAGCTTCTGTTTCCTCTGCATTGCAAAGATGAATTTTGTTGATACTGATTTAATTTGCTTGGTAACACCTCAAATGTCTTATTATCCTAATTCACTGATTTAATGTAATTTTACTGAAAAGATAATGCACACTTTTAGAAAAAGATTGGCTTTATAAAGGTAAAAATGCCTTTAAAAGGTACTTACCACATACACAAAGGAGAAATGTCTGATAGGACGATGGTGAATGATTTGCAGATCCTGAGCACCAATGACAAACATCTAATCTTGTCAAATGTGTGGTAAGTACTGCCGCTCTATAGTATAGTCCTTGTGATCTTGTGAATGTCGAAAGTGAAAGTAAAATGAGAGCGCGCAATCGAAAGCGGTTTCAATAGCGGCTCCCTGATGCCCGCAAGTGATGGCATCGCAAGATGGCATCGTCTACCGGCCCAACCCTAGTGCGCATGACGTCACCGTTTTTGTAGTTTACATGGAGACAATAATGGCATCGTTTTCAAAAGTTTGCATTGCATGAATGGCCAAAATACACAAAGTTTTCCATTTTAAGTTGAAAAGGGTGTTGTGTAAATGGTCCCTGATATAGGGGTGTGCGATATATATCATCTGCGATGATATCGTAATTGTTATTTTAATGATGTGTGATTTGACATTATCGAGTATTTTGCAAAAAAACATTTAAAACACCTACAGGGTGCACGCATACATTACGCGCGTGCGCGTTTAGAGTGCGTTCTTTCACTGCATGATTCAGTCTATTATCACAAATTCAAGACATGGGAGCAGAACATTTATATTTATAGCCTAACACTTCACATAGTTCTTTTCTCACGAAGAGTGACATTTTTTTCTCCAAAAAATACCATGATTACAAATGTGATATTGATTTTTTTTTTACAACAGTTCAATAAACAAGTTAATTAAGAGACTTACGTTTTAGATAACATATTGGCTGTTTTTGCGCTTTTTTGCCAACAAAAATAATTTCAAACATAGCCACAATGCTGTTTTGCGTCTCTGAGCAACATGAGGGCGTTTCGTTCCTGAATGAATTTACCGTTTAAATGATTCGGTTCAATCGTAATTACTCACTTATTAACAATCACTTGCTGCCACCTACTGGTGGTTTTAATTTCACATTTAAAGTATCTTTTTAATATTTAAATAATTTCAAATATCAATATTTAACATTTTAGGTTCAGGTTACTTCAGGTTAAATGCATTCTTGTCCTGCAATAAACAGTGTGTAAATGCATCTAAATGCCACTTCAGATGCAGCTTCTGTTTCCTCTGCATTGCAAAGATGAATTTTGTTGATACTGATTTAATTTGCTTGGTAACACCTCAAATGTCTTATTATCCTAATTCACTGATTTAATGTAATTTTACTGAAAAGATAATGCACACTTTTAGAAAAAGATTGGCTTTATAAAGGTAAAAATGCCTTTAAAAGGTAAAAATCAATTTAAACGGACTGAAAAAGATTAATTTCTATAAGTGTGAACTGACCACCACACAGCATATGAAGAATATCATAAATTTTAGGAGTTAGTTTAAGGCCTCGCCCACACAGAGACGCGTTTAGCTGTATACGCATACATTTTGTATCGTATAGGCATTTCGTCCACACAGATCTGGCATTTTTGGGAGAGTGAAACCGATATTTCTTTAAACCGGGTCCCAGAGTGGATAAATCTGAAAACGCCGCTCTTGCGTTTTCATGTGGTCAGCGAATCCGTATATTTTCTGAAATTATGACATCATCAGCCCACATCTCGCCCCTAGTCAGACACCACTACGTCACGTAACGGCAACAAAAACATGAACAAACACTGAACAATTGCCTTTTTATTAACTAACATTAACACAGATTAATAAATGTATTGTTCCATGTCCGTTTGCATACCGCGCGCAAGGTTTATGCGCATAGTCCAAGTCTTCTTCTCCGTTTTTAGTGTATCTCTTTAGCAGAATTTAGCAGAAAGTCTGGCATGTATACTACATCGTTTTGTGTCGGTTTTGTGGTTTCGTGTGGACGCTGATATTTCTTGAGATGAGGGGAAAAAAAGATAGGATAGGGAAAGCACAATACTCAACAAAATATCGTCTAATTATCGTCATCGATAAAATCTCAGAAAATAGAGATATTATTTTTTGCCAATATCGCACACCCTATCCCTGAAATATTGTAAATTTACAGAGTTTATAATGTTCGTAAAATTTAACCTGTATTTAGCTTCATTCACGCCATTTCGCGTAATTACCGTAATTTCGAGATGACAACACGTTTTACTCATAGCTGAATTGTGTTTCCATGGCAACACTATTATTAAATCCAAAGTGTTCAGAACTCGTAATTACAACTTCTCTAAGCTATTAATGTTCTGAGAGCTACGACTTGGACAACATGACCACCATACCACCTGACTGCCGCCTGATTCATTTAGGCCAGGGGTCGGCAACCTATTGCACACGTGCCAACAGTGGCACGCAGAGGGATAATCACTGGCACGCGAGTAATAGGGAAAACTGCATACCAATGTACATTTTGAGGTTATCTTTCCATATAGTCACACAACCTGTTAGGAGCTATAAATATTATTAAATTGTGAGAATGAACCTGCGCTAGACTACAGATGCACGTGGCTCCAGCAAACCATTTGCGCGAAGATCAACGTGCTAATCCCCTAATTTAGGCGCTACTTAGGTGCTACCTCAGAGTATGAGGATGTGGGATGTGGCAGGGGGGGCGTGGTTCAGCGAGGTCTGCATCAGGAGAGAGAGGCAGGAGAGGAGCGGTGCGTAAGTAGGTCAAGTGCAAATGATAAACACCTGTGTCTTGTTTCAGTAATTGGTGTGGAGAGACCAGATAAAAGGGGCCACCTGGAACATGATGGGGGAGAGACTGACTGAGAATGCGAGCGACCCGGGGAGACGGGTGTAGATACACAGAAGCAAGTTGTGTTAGGTTTGTTACGAGTTATTGACTGCGAATCTGACCGCGCTGAGTGAGCGCCGTATTGTGTGCAGTGCCCAAGACATTTAAATAAAGCTCGCGTCCCAGCAAGCCCACCCTGCCTTCTTCCTTCCACACTCCTGAACCTTTACTACATGGGACAACTTGGGGATGTCACGTGTTGTCATCTCTGAATAGTGGTAATTATGACATAGTGTGAACACAGCTATATACATCATTTCTGAGTGTGATCAAAGTGATAAGAACTCATCAAAATCAGTTTATGATCAAAACCAGAACAAAAATCTTTAAGGGATAGTTTACCCATTAATTACTCACCCTCATGTCATTCCAAACCTGTAAGACCTTCGTTCATCTTTGGAACAAAATGTATTTATTTTTTGATGAAATCCACGAGCTTTCTGACCCTTCATAGACCGTAAAGGAACTACCAAGTTCAAGGCACAGATAGGAAGTAAGGACATCAATAAAATAGTCCATGTGACACAGTGAAGAGAAGAATTTGTTGAATGATCGTTATGTTTTCTTTGCACAGAAAAAGTATTCTCGTAGCTTCATAACATTACGGTTGAACCACTGATGCCACATGGACTATTTTAACAATGTCCTTAACTACCTTCCTGGGCCTTGAGGGCATCAGTTGCTTTGTTGTCTATGCAGGGTCAGAAAGCTCTCGGATTTCATCAAAAATATATTAATCTTGTGTTCCGAAGATGAACAAAGGTCTTATGGGTTTGGAACGACATGAAGATGAGTAATTAATGACAGAATTAAATGTTTGGGTGAACTACGCCTTTAAAGGGGTCCTATTATGCTTTTTCACTTTTTTAATTTTAGTCAGTGTGTAGTGTGTATGTTTGGGCATAAAAAAGATCTAGAAAGTTACAAATCTCAAAGTCCACTCCAAAGGGAGATATTTCGTTTTAAAAAAATCCATTTTCAAGAACT
>NW_015505491.1:58454-76402 GCF_001515645.1 Sinocyclocheilus grahami
ACAGCAAACGGCTCGTTTGGACTACAGCGTTTGGTTTCCGGGCTTTGTGATATCACAAAGCGGATCATTAGAATATCATTACAAATAATTCCCGCCAACAGAAATTCGAATGGGGCGAGGTCGTGGTTAGAATGCTTGGTTGAGTGAGCACATCAGAGGAGACGACGAATAAGAGCTGTTGTGCTGTAGCTTAAATTTTCGGCATGTCTAGAACAGCGGTTCTCAATTCCAGTCCTCGCGTACCCCCGCTCTGCACATTTTGTATGTTTCTCTTATTGCTTCAGACGTTTGTTATATTTGACTGTAAGTGCCCTGCGAAATGGACATTACCGGATATTCCTCCATGATTCCATTTTGAAGGGAGCGTATATATGTTCCATTCAAAGGGCATTTAAGTGTGCGAGACGTGAATTTAAATTGTATTTATTTACAGAGGTATATTATGTCCCACTTCACGCTTCTCTAGTAAGTTTCGTTTGTGTGTGAAGACGCTGCAGGCAGCGGCGCAGCGCAAATCTGTAAATTAATATTCCGAAGTGAAGTAAACTTCAACGGATTTCCCCTGCTCTGGGAGTAGGGAGCAATGGACACTGTGTAGGGAGCATGTCTATCGGAACACAGTTCATGCACGGAGCTCACTTCTAATGAGATGATCTGAATCAGGTGTGTTAACAAAGAGAGACGTGCAAAACATGCAGAGCGGGGGTACACGAGGACTGGGATTGAGAACCGCTGGTCTAGAACAATTAAAAGTACAACACGACGTAGCTGGGCACCGCGGACAGACGCCGAACGGTGCAGCCGGTGTGCCTACACTCATAGAAAATAATGTATTTGAATTTTAAAGACGTGGCGCGACGCTGCGCTTCTCGTCTGGTGTGCGACCCCCTGAAACACAGTTTTTTTCACCTCCATGCCTAAAATTTCTTTGATTGGGCTTCCGAAAGCGGATGATGTCAGGAAACAGTGGTTGCAATTTACTTTTTAACTCTGTTCCTGAGCATTATAACCCCAATTTGCTATTGTGTGCTGCGCATTTTACTGAGGACAGCTTCCACATCACGAGTGAGTAGTGCCGGATTGCCAAAAGCTTTTGTTGAAAGACGGAGCAAAGGGGCGTGGCAGTACTGAAACACCGTCTAAGCTGTTCGCCAATCACAACGCACTGGGACAGCTAACCAATCACAACACATTTTGTTTTTCGGGAGGCGGACCTTCATCAGAGCCGGAACTAATCGAGCCATTTGTGCCAGGCTGGGGAGAAAGGTATTTTAATAATGTAAATTATGTGAAAAATATTTTTTTCGAACCACCAAGCATGAGAGCATGTTCTAGTACACCCCCAAAACAAAATCAAGACTTTGTATAAGAGCATAATAGGAGCATAATAGGACCCCTTTAATTTAAAGGGAATACAAGTTGTCATTCCTCACTGACAGATATTTGCTCTTGTTTCAAGCAGAAAGTCACATCATTTTGTTTATTTCTCAGAAAACAAGACTTCATATCTGCAGTTTGCATCTCAAGTAAATTTAGCTTGATTTAAGGATGTTCAGATATTTGTATTGGAAAACAAAACTACAGATGAAGATTCTTTCTTTTACAGTGTATGCAACAATGCCATGACTTTATGAATTTAAGTCTGATTTAAGATTTAAAGGCGTTAATTTGTGGAAGGGTGAATTAAGACTATTTATGACCTGCAGAAACCTGTTCAACAGAATAGGAAATAGCTACTCCAAGTGAAACTAATGAAGAGCTCCTGGCAGAAAACCCTCAAGATTATCTGCTTTTTGGAGAGGAGACAGAGGAAGACAAAACCCTGTCATGGAGGATCACTGATGAATTCAAATCGTGCTTAAGCGTTGCATGTGTGAACTCAGGCTCTGGCACGGTACATAAACCTAAGAGCAGGAATGCAGCTCCATGACGTGAACAACCACTCCCCACTGCTCTCCACATATCAAGGCACTGCAATGTATGTTAATACGTGTGAGAAAGTGCGTCCACACGCTCAGAATCTCAGCATAAATGAACACAGAGAACGAATACGACAATCACATAGCCTTGAGACTTTTGTAAGGGTGATGCTGTGGAGAGGAACACGATGCAAAAGATGTTGCAGTCACGAGTGCGTGATGCTCCTCTAGAGCGGGAGGAGGACAGCAGCGGCACAGAACAGCCTTCTGGTCATTTCTGTGGCAGTGCAGAGGGGGGTGGGTGGCACTGCAGAGAAGCAAAAGGACTGATTATAAAACCTGTCTATGTCACAGAAAAAAAAAACATTTCCTCTTGGGCAGCGCTGAGCCCGTGACGCAGATATGGAGAGTTCTTGACTCCTGTGTGACGCATACGGCAGCCTAAATACAGGTTAACACGCTGCAGTCTGATTCATAAGCGCATGAGTGTGTGTATGAGAGTGAGAGTACATCCAGACAGCCAATCAGAGAGGCAGAGTCCACTATCATCACCACGACTCAAAACAACAACATTGCCGTCTGCCCATATTTGGACAAGTTCTGATTCTGAGTGGATGGCAATAAAAAAGTGCAATGTATGATATTTATATATACAGTTATGAGTCCCCAAGCAATTATGACTAATATTACTGAATAATGAGTGAATATTTTAGATTATGGTAGCAAATCAGATGTATCAAAATGATACAGTAATTATTTTTAATTAATAAAACTAAACGTAAATGTAACATGGTGGGAAACTCATCACGTGAACTTCTGAACAATCTCCTCTTACTTTGAACTTCAACTTTAAAAATACTTTTTTTTGTGTTTTCAAATTAATTGTATATATTTGTCAGACCTTGCACTAATAGTCAAGACCCCCCCCCCCCCCCCCCCCCGATGTTCGCACTCTTAGTGGATGATCTTGCAAACGCTGACATTTGCTAAACATGCAAACTCACACATACACTATTTAGCATCCATTTGGCACTTTTAAACGTACTACTACGGTGCATAACACTGTTGCTTAAACACATGTATGTACATTTACACTGATACAATCCTAAAATGTGTTGCCACGTAGCGTTTCAAAGTCATTACATTACTCAGAAGCTGAGAAAAAGCAGTTTAGAACAATGAACAGCACCCCCCCCCCCCCCCCCCCTTTTTTTTTTTTATTCAAATTTTTTTTTTTTATTAAAAAAATGTAACCTAAATAATAAATAATGATAAATACAGAAATAAAAATAAATACAGAAATGAATGAATCAATGATAGACAGACAGACAGACAGACAGATAGATAAATCTATCTAGGGGTCAAAGTTTTTTTTCCTCCACTCTTAGCAAAAATAAAAATATATATATATATAAAATAGAACCAAGCATTCCTTTCATGTATTTATATTATTAGTTACTACTTTTGTTTTGTTTTTGGCACATTTGTTAATTTGTTAGACCCTGCTTAATGCTTAATCCTGGAAAAAAATAAGCAAAAAATAATGTGAAAAATGTAACGGATGAAGGGACCAACACGTGACACAAAAAACACTGAAAAAAACAGCAAGTTAAAGAAAAAATAATATTATACATTATTTAATACACTATAAAATTGGTTTCTTTTTCATGACTGAAAATGCAGTGGGACATGTTTGTTACCATATTTTAAGAATGACCATAATTTTATATAATAAATAATGCACATCATAAAATTCAAGTTATAAGTCTGTTCTTCTCATCTTAACATCTGAGCTGTGTTTTAAGCCTAAACACCAAACATATCCACATCTATGTTTGCACTGAACCTTAACTATAGTGAAATCACATGACTGCATGGCCTCTCGTGACTTCCTGCTCAATATTTTCCCCAGTAAACCAATCCAACACAGGGCTGGTTGTGAATGTGCAGTGATCAGAGCTTAAACAATCATGACACTGCTGGGCAATGACAATTATGCACATTTGATGAACTGCTGACCTGGCTGCCATCCCTGATACGATCACATGTGATAGATGTCAAACTCCTGACCCCATCTTTCTGTCAGAGAAACCCATGTCACCAGTTGCATACGCACTCTTTGACACATTCTGACATTGAACCCCTCTGGGTCACTAATTATCCCCATGACCTTTGACCTGAAGCTGGATACAGTCCACCTTCTTCACACTGCACTGAAGTAATTTTATTAATTTGATTCTGTAAGAGAAAATCAGCATGACAATTTACTTTCTAATAAACACTGTTGGGCCCATGCATGTTTTAGTGCATGCATTTTTATATAATCTTAATGTAATAACTTTCTGATGAAAATAAGGCTATTAGGGCAAAGAATGTGTGTGTGTGTGTGTGTGTGTTGTGTGTGTTGTGTGTGTGTGTGTATATATACTGTATGTGTATATATATATATATATATATACACACACACTTTTTGCATTTGCAGATGTATTTATCCAAGAAGACTTGCATTACATTTAAAGGTAAACAGTTTATAATTTTACACATTCCCTGGAAATCAAACCCATGGCCATAAACAAAATGTTTTAATGTGTTTTTTCTTTGAATTAGGTGATGCAAAATTTGGCTAGAATATGGAAAGTTTACGCTATGATATTATATAATTAGTCTATAGGGAATTATAAGTTGTTTTCACATACATGCCTTACTGTACAGTACAAGGTTATGGGTTTTTGCTGTAAAAAATGTAACGGTGAACATGCCAAGATATATTATTATAATATGTTATATTATATATATATACATATACCGGTCAAAAGTTTGGGATCAGAACAATTTTTGTTTTTTACAGGAGTTTCTTATGCTCATCAAGGCTGCATATATTTGATCAAAAATACAGGAAAAAATGTAAAATAAAATTTTTCTATTTTAATATACATTAAAATCTAATTTATTCATGTGATATCAAAGCTGAATTTCCATCATCATTACTCCAGTCTTCAGTGTCACATGATCCTTCAGAAATCATTCTAATATGCTGATTTATTATCAGTGCTGGAAACTGTTGTGCTGCTTAATATTTGTTTGGAACCTGTGATACTTTTTTTCAGGATTCTTTGATGAATAAAAAGTTAAAAAGAAGAGAATTTATTTAAAATGGAAATCTTTTCTAACAATATACACTACCGTTCAAAAGTTTGGGGTCAGTACATTTTTATTCTTTATTTTGTTTTTGAAAGAAATTAACATTTTTATTCAGCAAGGATGTGCTAAATTGTTAAGAAGTGATAGCGAAGATTTATATTGTTAAAATATATATATATATTTTTAATAAATGCTGTTCTTTTGAACATTTTATTCATCAAAGAATCCTGGAAAAGTATCGCAGTTTCCAAAAAAATATTTGGCAGCACAATTGTTGCCAACACTGATAATTCTAATAATAAATCAGCATATTAGAATGATTTCTTAAGGATCATGTGACAGGGGACTTCCTTGAATCATTATTAGGGATAGGGACAAATTAGAATTATTATCTGAATAAAAGCATCTACCAAATAAATACAAGTACAGATATTCTACAATATTTGAATATCTGGCATTCATGAGGCCTAATAAATGGGATAATGTACAGACAGCTGGTCAAAATGAACCCTCAGAGGGTGATCAAGACCCTGACACAGAGCAGAGAGGTCTTACATGTCTGTAATGTATATTATCGCTTACATACGTGTATGCATTTCAATCTCGCCACCACACCCCTATCCACACACACGCACGCACACACACACACACTCACACACACACCTACTAGCTGTAAGAACCGCAGGTCTACACTTCAAACGCAGGCTGCGCAGGGTGGGTGGGGCCTGCTGCAGTGGCAGACAGGGGGAGGGAGAGGGTCGTGTGGGCTTCCCCATATGAGCAGGAGCCATGCGGCGGGTCTCCCCTCCTCCCACACACAGCCACAACCCATGAAAATCAGCCCTCCGTCTCACACATCTGCCATAAATGAAACATCCGTATGCTTCACTCGCTTTACATCGCATTTTAACCAAGAAGCGGCAAGCTACACTGATGACAAATTGTGGATATGCGTCATTTCAGTCAAATCAACCCAATTCCCAATTGAGTTTGCTGGCGGAAGGAAAAAGTGTGAAAGAAAAAGATGCACAACCAACCGAGAGAACCGCAGCCTTATGAGGATTGTCAAGCAAAATCAATTCAAGAATTTGAGTGAACTTCACAAGGAATGGACTGAGGCTGGGGTCAAGGCATCAAGAGACACCACACACAGACGTGTCAAAAGTTTTCACACAGACGTGTTTTAAAGTTTTCCACGACATTCTAATTTATTGAGATGCACCTGTAGTAGTAGTATGAAATACATACATAAAGTACCAGTTGTAGGTGACAAGGGATTTTTCAGATACCTGACCAATAAATAAATAAATTCATACATTTTTAAAGGACAATAATTATTTTAATGCGCACACACACACACACACACAGGTTAGATGTGCCTTTTTTTTCTTTTTGTCAAATTAGCTCAATTCCTTTGTGGGATGAAGTTCCCACCGCGTTAAAAATAGCAGAGTGATTCGGTAGACCTCACCCAGTTATGTATAGTTATGTTTGCGTGTAAGGCGACCTGGGCACCGACAGCTGTTAGCTGCGAGCACTAGCTAGTGTTACAGCCCACTGCGCTCTTACTCAGCGTAGTCCAGTTTAGAGGGAGACCTTACACCTTAGTGTAATGACAGCTGCCAGGGAACACTCTCAGGGGAGCGGTGCGTGTGTTTGGAGGGGTGATGAGTTCGAAGAGAACATCTATTTCACACTTGATCATGCTAGCTGAACGTAAGCAGACCAGCCCCGGTGGAAAAGCACCAGCAGCGACGGCTGTCAAGCGCAGGGAATTCCTGCAGCCTTAAATGCTGAACGACATTTAGGGCTGTTAATCCCGACATATCGAACACTCATTATTCAAATGCGACAGGAGGTGTTGCCATGTCAATCGCACCGTCCTGTCCTGTGATATCAGCAGTCACGCTGGCAATGACATTTGGTGGGGGAGGGGATGGGGAAAACGGGAATGCAGAAAGGAAAGAAGGGGGCAATTAGGTAGAGAAAAAGGATTGTTCAGTTATACATGATCCATGCTGGTCTAAAGCAAACACTATTACACAGCTAACATTATCTCTGCGATGCTAAAGTGGATCATAGAGTTTTTTCCAAACAGATGTGACTGATGTTCAGCGTGTTAAAGAGGTGAGGATAAGGCATAATAATTGCCTCACAAATGGATAGCAGTTAAGATGTTTAGAATCGCTTATATCACTGAGACAGCTAGTGTCCACTTCATCTGACACTCCCACACATAAATGTAGAGGAAACCTGTGAATAAATCAGCCTGCACACATCTCTAGCTATCTTCCCTGTTAACCTTAGCCTAAACAAACATGTAATATTGCTCAAACTATAAGCTATTAAAAAGTGACGTGACATGTGGCCAAGTATGGTGACTCATACTCGGAGTTAGTGCTCTGCATTTACCCATCCAAAGTGCACACAAACAGCAGTGAACACACATACACCGTGAACACACATCCGGAGCAGTGGGCAGCCATTTATGCTGCGGCACCCGGGGAGCAGTTGGGGGGTTCAGTGCCTTGCACCTCAGTCGTGGTATTCACGACTGTACATTCACTCCCCCCACCTACAATCCCTGCTGGTACGAGACTCGAACACACAACCTTTGGGTTATGAGCCCGACTCTCTAACCATTAGGCCACGACTTAAAGGTGCTGTACGCAATTTAATGTAATTAATTTTAACATCTTGCAAACAAATCCCCACATAGCTTCTCTCCAAACCCTGTCCTCTTAAGAAATGATGGCAAAGCCGAAGTTATGAAATAAGTTAAGTTTGTTTTGCAACTTTTTAAATGCATTTTTTAATACTTTTATTCAGTAAGGATTCAATAAATTAATCAAAAGCGACAGCAAAGTTATAAAGTGACGTTAGATTTTATTTTTTCAAATTAATGTTATTATTTTGAATTTTTATTTTTAAATAAAAAAATCTTGAAAAACATTTCCACAAAAATATTAAAAATATAGGTCATGTGACTTACAGTAAGTAATGGCCGCTGAAAATTCAGCTTGGAATCACAGGAATAAATTATAATGAAAATATATTAATGTAGAAAACTGCTGTTTTAAATTGTAATAGTATTTGACAATTTTATTTATGAGAAAGGAAAACTTGAAATCGCATCATATGACCCCTTTAACAAAAACAGTACTGAACCACTAGTAATAGTAGTAAAAAAAAAAAAAAATAGTAAATGTTGAAATTAACACTCTAACAAGGAACAATACTTACACAGCTTTCATTAATCTTAATGCTACAAATGGACTTTTATTTTAAAGTGTTACCATTTCATTTCAACTGTCATGCTTAAAGATGCACATCTTTAAATATATACACAAAGGCTATAGCATTAAAATGATATACATATGGATATTGTATGTATACTCTCAGACTTGAACGGCTTCTATTCTTGAACACTTGATGATTATCTAATCAAAATAAAAGTGCAGCGCTGAGTCTAGGAGAGCTCACCGGTATCACATACACCCCGGACGCGTCGCGTTCAACTCGAGCAGCGGTCTAAAACAGTTTATTTAATCATCAAACAGAGACACAAGTTTACTTCAAGAATGAACAATTTGGTATAGATGAGTCTGAAGTTCGGCGGTTAAAAAACGAGCAAAACAGAAAAGAGAAAGCACGGCCTATATTATAGCTCTATAAATGAAGCACACAGACTTTATTAGAGCCACAGAAAGAAAAACGTTTTGCTTTAAATGCACAATACACAATTCATTATGTACATTAACAACGATTCGGGACCAATATAATGTAATTGAAAGGAAAACTATGTGAATGGCGCTCTGTGGCACGGCAGGATTTTCTGTCGGCTGCATTTAAATCTGCGTCTGAAGTTTCCCGCTCTGTTCAGCGTGCAGTATCACGTGTCTAAACAAATAGCACGTGCTGTCAGTGATTTCAACCACTAGAGGCCACTCCCGCACTGTATAATGACAGCAGACCCTTCTCAGCCGCTCCAGCAATGGACGCAACCCGGAAAACTATCGGCATGGATTTTTGACGATAATATATATATATATATATACACAATATACATATACACAAATATGATGGTTTGGTGCGTACATCGGTTTTGACTTCAAGGTTCGTTATGATTTCGGTACAGTAGGCGGAAAATCTAAACATTTTATTTTTATTTTATTAAACTGTTTTACTGAACAAATTTTACTTTTTTTAATTAATTATAATAAAAAATTTCTTAGGGACGAAAATCTATCTCAGCTTATGCTGTAAACTATAGGGAACGCTTTTACAGTACTATAAGGTTACAATTAACAACAGAGCCCAAACTTAAATTTAGTTACTATTTATTTTAAATATAATAATCAAGACTCAGCTTAAAAAAAGTATGCAAACATGTAAATTGCACATAATGCACTTTTTAAATTAACTTTTAAATTATAACCTTAAAAATAAAAATAAAGTAGCTTCTAACTTTCATTACTGCACCTCAACTGGACAGGCCAAGTTTCTGATACATTCCTACAATTGTGCCATCCTAAAATATGCTAAAATACAGAACAAGCTGCTTTTGCAGCTTACACCCAAGTCAACAAAAATAAAAAAATTACCCTATTTACTTTCTTAATACATGTTTCTGGTCTTATTGTAAATTTCATCAGTGGATGTTATTACAAAATAAAAAAAATGATTTGTCTTTGTAATCATTAACCAAAATATAATAATCTACTCTTCCTCTCATACAAGTTTTCTTTTTCCTCTGAAGTCACTTTGGCTGAACAGACTATTGTTTTAGCAACCAAGCATACAGTATGGCCCAACATTTTTCTCATTGAATATAATGTTTTAATTGGAAATGCATCAATTTACAGACGTAAAAAGGGTTGCAAATATAACTTTTAACCTCTAAAATGGTATGTTTTCCTAGTACAATCAACTTTCTGAATATCACAAAAGATAAGCGTAATTCCTCTAGATGTGACTCATTTAAACGCTGACTTGTTGCAGTAACACCCATGACTAATGTTTATCAGAAACATGCAGTTCTGACTAACACAACAGATTTCCAATAACAATAACACCACCAACACCAGCTGCTCAGTTCCTCGATATCAAAGTGTAAACCAGGAAAGTGTTTTCCACATCGCTTCCAACTCCATTCATGGCAAGTCTTCCAGGCGATGTCATTATTTCACACAGACTAAGAATAACACAGCTAACAAGAGAACTGAAAGCATCCTTATATGGCCAAAGAGAACAGAGCCTTACGCCAGGCCCGACATTAGAACGACTCAAATCAGGGACCACGAGTCTGTGACTGGGGGAATGTGACACTGGAATGCGAAGATCGGGAACTTGGCGTGAGGGACACGCGAAGCATTCGGTCTTAGATAAGATCATGTGTGACTCCCGGCCATCCTATGATTCCATTGTGAGGTCGGATGATTACAGAAGGGCTGTGACAGAAATGCTGGAGTCACATGGCGATTATTTTTGCAAATACTGATTTAGAGAGCACCGCTCTGTCCACGTCAAGGCTGGATAAGTTTACTTATCAAATGTCAACTGCTTCTAAAATGTTAGCATGAAGCTAGAGAGGTTTAGCAAATCCAGAATTAAACATCAAATATGATGTTAAGAACCTCAGTAGACTCAGGAACCCAAAATACAGATATTTTAAGATACTGTATAAAAACATTTTAATATGCTTCTCTCTTAATAAAAACACCATTGCTGGTCGACCAATAGGGCTGGTTCCGTTTTAGAACTGGTTCAAAATTTCTAAGAATTGTGGATTTGATAAGACCCGCATTTTGATTCCACTTATCGATTCGGTTTCCCCATTTAAATGTGATTTTGAACTGTTCAAGCGCAAGATGATGGCTCTTGTGCTGTTTTCTGTGCAGCAGCACACACACACACATATACTAAATACTGAATTCCATTCTCTTTCGTGGACATCAAGTGCTTGAATGGACAAATACACACAAAATTATGTCAAAAGTATCTTAAGTGAAAGTAAACAGTCGAGAAAGAAACTGAATGTGTAACAAAGTATATATTTGATCTGATTTTGATTTGATTAGGTCTTAAAGTGACAGCAGCCTATTCCTGTTGCTGTCTGTGCCATTAATGTAAAAAAAAAAAAGAACACAAGAAAAATCTTTCACTGATCTTGACTGAATAACTTTTGTAATGAGGATTAGTCTATATTTTATTTCTAAAAAGAAAACTATGCAGTGATATTTCACATTTCATTACAATTTCTGTACCGAACTTTGTTCAGCTGCATTTATTTGTGCTATTGATCATTTGTTTGTTCTTATTTTATAACTGAATGTTTACTTGTCTTTAATAATGTTTGAAATCTATACTAGTTAGTCTAGTTTTTGTTGTGGTACTTTTGTTAAAACCACAGATAAAAGTTCCTTATGTAAGTGTTCTTTAGGCTGCTGATTTTTGTTCATGATATTCACCTGCAAAAGAATGTTTTGCAATAAGACACAGATGATATTTAAATGTTTGATTTTCTTTTTTAAAATACCTTATTGGAATTGAAACTGGGAATCACTAAGAATATTAAGTGATAAGCAGATTCAGAATTGCTCAAATTTAAACAATAACCCTATCGACCAGCATGTACTGCTAAATGATTTTGTCTTGTTTTCCATTAAAAATATCTTAAATCCTTAAAAAATAGATACATTTACTTATGAAGCAATTCTTGAATGTAAATAAAATGGATAAAAAATAAAAATGCACAACCATATGAAGCATAAATCAGTGATAACCATTTTTGAAGCACTCCCTGTGCATCTTGTTCATGAAAGCACTATTTTGTTTTGATCTCCTTTCTGAAATGTTTCTGATGTTGAAGATACGGAGGAACAGAGAATGAGATATGTGATTATTTATATACCATGCTATTTCAACTGTACTGTAAAGTACATCAAAGAATCTTTTTTAGATTTTCTGACCATCAAATATGGGAATACCATAAGCGAAATAACTTTAGATGTAACATAAGATTTTGGAACTTGTTTTCATAAATGTCATGACATCTTCTCTAACTGCATTCTTTTTCACTTTAACCATGACTAACCACTTGCCTTTAACTAAACAAAATAAAAAAAAATATTTATTAAAAAATATCTCTATTTTTCTAAAAATATCTTAGAAATAAAACTGGAATATCTTATAAATGTAATTATTTGTGCGAGTAGATTACATACAAAATCACTGCAAAGACGTGAACAGACGTCAATTTGCGCCGGGTGACGCGACTGCGATATTCAAATCAAGGAGGAAATTCGCACAACGCATTGTCGCACAAGCTAATCAGCGAACAGCTTACTGACACGTCCGGTTTAACACATCTGGTTGTATCAGAAAATGGAAGAGAGCATTATGTTTTTATTAGTGCAAGTGATACGAAAAACATCCCTCGAGTGATCTAAAGCAAGTAACGTGATGCAAATATTCATTTCGCTTTTGGTGTGCACACATCATTATGCATTGTTGCTTCTCAAAATGTCATGACAATTTACTGGCAAACTTCCCCATAGTTCTCAAATAAACTTCCTTAAGTCAAATTCATTTCAAATATGGTACGTTAAAATGTGTTGTAACAGGTTTGATGTCACTGGTTGGTTCTCATTATTGCTAGCAAATGTCTTTAGAAGACTTGTAGATGTTTCTCCATATGGGTATGGAGCAACATCAGTGTGCATACATAATGACAAATATCAAAATTTTTGGATGAACTAACCATTCAGTGCATAATACTAAATGCAAGAAAAGTCCTGTTTAGAATGGATTCATCTTGTTAGTTCTTTGCCAGATCTGTGCTCAATCCCAAATATTTTATATTTCAACGTGATTCTCAGTCCTGCTGCCACCAGCTATCAGAGTGACATTACCATGAACGTAAGTGCCACCTAGTACTGATAGTACTGCAAATATTCAGATGAGATGTAATCAAAGGCCTGGAATGTAAGCATCTGCATGTTCTCCTGCTTTGCTTGTGGCAGGGCGGGTCAGATCATTCCGATCTAATTTGTGTCGAGATGCTGTACCCAAACCAAAGGTTTGTTAGCACCTGCATGAGGCTAATTCTGTACTGACAAACCTTCGAAGGTGTCATCTCTCAATTTCCATAGCAACGTGACTCCCAACACCTGTCTGGGTGTCTCCGGCACAGCACGGGCCACACCTGCGGATCACATGACCAATGTTTCTCATTAGCCGCGGCCCGTCTGATCTTCCAGCATGACACTTTGGATTCACCATAACCTCTGCTCCAGTAATCACAGAACACAGCTGCCAAAACAATTACAGCTGTGCCAGGAGACCCGAATGTAAATATCAGGACCCGTTGAAAAGGATGAAATATAAAATGCATAAGGCATAATTTTTAGTGATAACCGTCTTTGAAGCTCTCGCTCTGCATCTTATTCATACTGAAAGCAGTTTTTTGTTTTGATCTGTTTTGAAATTGTTTTGGTGCTGAAAAGATGGAGAAACAGTAAAAAATACAGTTTCAAAGAATATAATGAAAATATTTTTTGCGGTCATACTGTGCAGTGTTATGTTGAACTATTTATATACTTTTATAGTTTTTATTAATATTTTCAATTATCTTCTATTTTATATTTTTTTGGATGAAATATAAAATGCATAAGGCATCATTTTTAGTGATAACCGTCTTTGAAGCTCTCGCTCTGCATCTTATTCATACTGAAAGCAGTTTTTTGTTTTGATCTGTTTTGAAATTGTTTTGGTGCTGAAAAGATGGAGAAACAGTAAAAAATACAAAAAGAATATATTTTTTATATATGTTTCAAAGAATATAATGAAAATATTTTTTGCGGTCATACTGTGCAGTGTTATGTTGAACTATTTATATACTTTTATAGTTTTTATTAATATTTTCAATTATCTTCTATTTTATATTTTTTTCCAAATCTAATTTTAGTTGTAAGTTTGAAAAAACCGTTCAAACTTTCACTCTTTGAGATATTTATCAAATCATAACCGCGGATGACTTTTATCCATGTTTATGACTTATCTCGATATCTCAAAAAGCACATTTTTAGAGCGCCTTTGTTTTTTGATTACAAACAGTTAATTATATTAATTATTGATTATTATAATTAAGCTGGAAAAGCATGGAAATTGCATTGATTTGGATATTTGTATTTTTTTATTATTATTTTTATTGATTATTTCTGTTTAGCTTTAATTTATTTATATTTAGTTTTGGTCATTTTAGTACTTCAACTTAGACACTTATAAGTATAATTATAAAAAGTTTAGTTTATTATTCCAAACACACATTGTAAAAAAAAATATGTGACATTTACAGTAAAATACCGGCAGCTGTGGTTGCCAGAACTTCACCGTAAAAAATATGGTAGCAACATTTTAGGTTTTACAGACTTGACTTAAATTCACAATAAAATACCGTATTTCATTAACTGATGTAATGTTAATAAACCAACATGTTGAAGTACTAATATCTGTTATGAACCATTGTAATGCACTGATAACCACCAAAGACTGGTGGTGATGAGAAAGTCACATGATGAACCAAAGCTCATCATAAACAGCTTTTCTACGAGCTGAGGAGGGCAATACTTATATATAGAAGGTGCACAGTGCCATTCACAAGTAACACTAAACCCCATCATGGTGACACACAAGATACTGAAATAACACAATAAACATTAATTTAACAACATTAGATGTAAGATTAAACCCTAATGTACAATTAATATTTAAATTAGTTTGATGATCTGAAACATTTAAAGTGTGACAACCATGCAAAAAAATAAGAAATCAGGAAGGGGGCCAACACTTTTTCACACCACTGTATATATATATACACACACTATAAATAGTATTTTTATTTTTGAACTGTACACAAACATGACGGGTCGGTACGTACATCGGTTTTGATGTCACGGTTCGGTATGGTTTCGGTACAGCAGGAGGAAAAAGATTAATATATATATATTTTTTTTAATCAAACAATGCTTTACTGAACAAATTACTTTTTCTTTAAATAAATTTATTAATTAAATAAAATAAAGTACTATTAACATTTTCTTAGGGATAAAAATCTACCTCAGCTTCTGCTCTAAACTATAGGGAGCACGTTTACATAACTATAAGGTTACAATTACAACAGAGCCAAAACTTAAATTAAATTACTATTTATTTTGAACTATAATCAACACTCAAATAAAAAATGTATTTGCAAACATGTAAATTTCACATAATGCAGTTTTTAAATTAACTTCTAAATTATACAATTACTATTTGCATTTACACAGTGCAGGGCTCCAGACTGCGACCAAAATATCAATTTGCAAGTTTTTGCTGTCACCACTGGCGACTATAAAAATGTACATGTTATGACTTAAAAATTTGCCTTTTTTCCTGACTGTTCAGCTCCAGTTGTGCAATGTAAGAGATCAAAAAATTATGGAGACGTGTGAAGTGAAAGTGCAGAAAAGTCGTGTCTATTTTGTGCACAACTTGGACAAACTACAACAGGTAAAGCTGTCAGCTGTATGGACAATATTGTTAACATCATTTAAATAAATTAAATAAATTAAGACATCAGTAACAGGTAAAGTAAAATATACTTGGATGGGTTAAATGCAGAACACAAATTTCGAGTATGAGTCACCATACTTGGCCACACGTCACTTCACTAGTAAAGATGAAGGGATGATCGCGTTCACTCACTCTCCGAGCTGCCGTTAGAACTGATTAGTTTAAACAGTGATCTGTCTCACCACATCAAAGAGCGCCAAAACAGCATTTATTGTCTGAATTTCCTGAAAAAACTGAATGATTTTTTCGGTACCGAACCGAAAGACCCGTACCGAAAATTTCCGGTATGAATACGTGTACCGTTACATCCTAAAAACTTACTATTACTAGAGAAATAAAATGGCTTAAGATATTACAAATTAGGGGTGCTCAGATCAGGATTTTTGAGGCCGATCACAGAAAGCAGTATCTGCCGATCCCGATCACCGATACCGATCTTTTTAAAGCCTTCTTTTTATAATTTATAACTATTTATAGTGATACTCCAAAGAATTTTTAGACATTTATTCAGGGCCTGAATTTCATTTTTGAAAATGGGGGGAATTCTCCTCTTAGGTAACTCTTGTGAGAGGAGAAGCAGCTTTCACACAGGAGTCCGCTACTGATCCGTGGCTGTTTACCACAAATAATTTAAATCCATTATTTTGATTTAAAATCCAAAACATTGTCACTGAAAATGCTTTTTCAGCATTGCAATTCTGTTTTTTTTACACAGTACAGTAATACAATCATTCACAGACATGTTTCAACACAATAAATATAAGCAACACATTATTCAATGCTTTTTACTTTTGCATTTACTTCTAGATTTATATATTAAGTTGCTCAAGCAAGTGGCAAAACATTTAAACTACTTTTCTTACGTTATCACAAACTTACCATTGACAGAAATAGTCAGCTCTACTGCCTTTCCTTTTTTATTTAAATCTTTATTACAAGCAATCTTGCTGTTCATAAAGAACTTTGTTTTCCTTCCTCTACAAGTGCCATCTATTATTGCCTTATCTAAAAGTGCTCTTTCCCTTTAAACCTAGCCAAAAAGCCTTATGTGTTGACTGTGAAACACAGTAGACTTTAATATGCATTTATGGTGTAATTACTGCATTTTCGTTTCAATCCATGTTCATATTTACTGCAAACAATGCGCTGTTACTTTAATTCAGTGCTTGCAGCGCAGCAAAAATAGACTCGATGTGGAAACGATCTCTGCACTGCTGCAGACGCACCGCTCCTGGACGCACTGCCGGACCGCAACCGTGTGCGGTGAACGCTTTAATCCGTTAACATGAGCGCGGAAAAATATGCACCATTTATGCACTGCAAACGGAGTAATGTGAACCTGGCATTATGTGTGCGCTGCAAGTGCAAGTGTGCATGAGAGCACGGTCTCCAGGAGAGCGTGCGAGCGCTGAATGGTTAAACACTGGCAAGAATTAAAAAGAAATGCAATTTATAAACTTTAGTGACACTGCTTTGCAAGTGACAATTCCTGTGTCAACTGTGCAGCTCGCTTATAGACAGACGCGATGTGGTGATTTGAAGCCATTTGCGTACTTTGAGAGAGAAAGAGTGAGAGCGCGCGCACGGTGATTCACTCACCCTGTTTGTGAAATTATGTCTCACACAAGTCATTTAATGAAATAATATGAAGGTAAGTAGGCAATTATTTTACCCGCGCCGGACTGAGACGGTGACGCTGCATGTCGTGCCAAACCTCTCACAGCAGCGTCATCAGCTTGAGATCGTTTTTTTGAGATCGGCCTTTTTAGAGACCACCGATCAATCATCCCAACGTGATTATCGGCCGAAAGGGATCTGTAGCCGATCAATCGGAGCACCCCTATTACAAATTGTTTCGTGTTTGAGAACTGTTTTTTCTTAGTCAGTGCTTCATTACTTTTTGTTAAACTAAATTTTGTTAAAGGGGTCATATGATGCGATTTAAATTTTTCCTTTCTCTTTGGAGTGTTACAAGCTCTTGGTGCATAAAGAAGATCTGTAAAGTTGCAAAGACTAAAGTCTCAAATCCAAAGAGATATTCTTTATAAAAGTTAAGAGTCAGCCACGCCTACCTAAAACGACTCGTTCTAACATGCCCCCACATGTCTACGTTACCATGTGGGAAGATTTGCATAACGCCGCCCAAATGTTCTCGCAAAGAAAGAAGGCGTAACTTTTATTCTCACTGTAGTATTGTTGCCACCGCCGCCATGTCGTGAAGGCGCTGTGCGATTCGTTGTGAAAGCGAAACTACTTTGTTTGACCTTCCAAAAG